>NW_007740230.1:15486-23402 GCF_000696425.1 Galeopterus variegatus | reverse complement strand
CAAAAAGGAGGACCTAACATGCTGTCCTCACCTCGGAACTCCACGTTCCATTGTTGGGCCTTCCAACATACAGGAATTTGATATCTGGGGATTTTTTTGTTTTTTTTTTCCAAGGGAACAAATGCAGAATTTTATTTATTTACATTCAATGAATTTAAATACTTGAGGGGTACAGCATCACATAGACTCTGTGCCCAACGGCCTTAGAAGGAAGGTTGCTTTGGAATTTGGAACAAGCCATGCCACTCTTTCCAATGTAACTTTCCCAGATTACTCTGGTTTTGTTTGGTTTGCCTCCAGGAGTCACTGTGTTATTCTTTGTGCATATAAGTATGTCTCTCACCCAAAGATAATTCAGTTTCACCTTGGACAAAAACACCTTCAATTTTAAGGTACTCTGGTTTTGTTTGGTTTGCCTCCAGGAGTCACTGTGTTATTCTTTGTGCATATAAGTACGTCTCTCATCCAAAGATAATTCAGTTTCACCTTGGACATAAACACCTTCAATTTCAAGAAGAGCTGTGTGCTCCACTCAGTTCCAGAGATCCCACTAATAGTCTGTACACACAGCCTTCAACCACAGTCTTCCAGACATATTTGCCATGTTAGGAGTCCCGCTCCCAGCAGAACTCTACAAGATCCGAGGTGGCAGAAAAAGTGGATTTGATATCTTTTGACAGGATAAGAATCTTTTTCTAATTAGAGAATAAAGGACTTCATACAATTTATTCCAAAATAAACTGTTTTGATTGCTGAATCCAAGATGTAGTAATACACGTAATCCTAAATCTTACTTAAATTCTTAAAACTAGTTTTAATTTCCATATTTTTTTGTGAAAAATTAACACTACAAAAAAAATAGTTCCACTAATAATTCTTCCCAAGATAAATAACTTCACTTCTCGCTATTAAGTTTTGAAAGATAGCATATCAGTTTACCTGGACATCTCCCAAAATTCATAATTAATCCCCAGGTGATGTAAGTAAAAGTTCTGCTGGTCAGTAAAGAGGAAAATGGAAATGAATTTCATAATGTATTAGGATTGCTCAAGATATGGCCCAAAGCCATATCCCCTTGGGCTCTGCAGGATCATGTTCTCAGGCAAAGTGGAGTTATTTGGAGAGAACTCAAGCCCTGCCAAGAAGCACATGGGGTATAACAGGATGTGGTAGCTGTGGTTTGACTTAGAAGGCAACATCCCCCTCAAATCAGTAATAATAACATTATTTAGCACCCCTGGGGTGCTTTTGAAACCTTAGAAGCCCTTCAAAGCCCTACCATGGGTTAAGCACACCAAGTTGCTGAGAAAGGTCATCTTACAAATATCGTGTACACCCATGTCTTCTACACTGGCAGACAGCACGAGGGTGGAAGAAACCCATAGGACTGAGTGCCAAGTCTCGGGGTCATAGCCTCCTCACTGAGCTTCCAGTGCCCACTTGCCTGTTCTCATATATCCACAGAAGAGCAGCCAGTGTGGGCCTTTCAAGACACAGTCTCATCGCATCATGCCTCTGCTTAAACATTTGAACAGTCTCGCAACATTCTCATAACACAGGCCAAATCCTTATAGGGTCTTTGGGACTTGCTATTCATCTTAGTCCATTTGGGCTGATATAACAAAATACCTTAGACTGGGTAACTACCACAGTAATTTACAACTCACAGTTCTGGAGGCTGGGAAGTCCAAGATCAAGGCACGGGCACATTCGGTGTCTAGTGAGGGCCCCTTGCTCATAGACGAAGTCTTTTCCCTGCAATTGCACATGGCAGAAGGGGCAAACAAGTTCCCTTGGGCCTCTTTTATAAGGGCACTAATTCCATTTATGAGGGCTCCACCCTCATGACCTAATCACTTCCTAAAAGTCCTACCTCTTAATACTACTGCATTGGGGGTTAAGTTTTGACATATGAATTTGGGAGAGACATACAAACACTCAGAACATAGTGGTGTCTGACTCCTGCCCACTTGCTCACTTCATCTTCCACTTTCTGCTGATGCCACATTGGCTATGAGCTCCTCAGACAGTACAGGCAGGCACCTTCCCACCACAGAGCTCCATACAGACTGTTGCTTCCACCCAGAGTGCCATCTCCACTTTGTCTTATCTCACACTCCCGCTTCAGATGTCAGCTTAAAGGTCTATTCTTCAATAAATTTTCTGTCCCCTACTAGTTTACCTCTCCCAGAACTAAAGGCCTTTCCCTCAACAATTTATCACAATGTACAATTATGCAGTTATGTGTCTGATTATTTGATTAACATCTCCCTCCTCCACTAAGCTATGATCTCCATAAAGGTAAGGCCCATGTCTGTTTTGCTCACCATTTTATTTCTTAATGCCTAGCATAGGTGCATACTAGGCTCTCAATGAATGCATTACACATGAACAAATAGTGCTTCACCATCCTTTAAAAATGTAATATTTGGGTTCACTCCCCACCACCCCAGCACAAGATATAACTAGCATGCAAGTTTCTATCCCTAAACAGTTAAGGTTTACTCTTGCATCTTATTCTCTAGAATGCCACAATATTTTGATTACTTTAATTCAAGCATTTTTGTCCTCCAAAAAGAAAGAAAATAATCATAGACTCACAGTACTAAAGAGGACTCAGTGATCTCAACTGGACAGTTTAAATATTAGACAAACGTTAAACTATCTGGTGAAGATAACTGAGCTTCTTAAAGTTTTCTACTGTTAAAGATTCTCTCCCTGCTCCAGAAACTTAGTCAAATTCCACTTCAATCTTTATTTGTTCTGATAGGCAAAGAAAACTCCTCCTCCTCACTTTCCTGTCATGTCTCTCCGCCTGCCGGGAAATGAAGATGAGCCAGCTGAGCTTGTAGGACCTTCCTCATTCTTCACAAAGCTCTCTGCGCAGGTGATGCATGCTACGCCCCTTTTCTCTTCAATAAACCACCCCATTTCTGTTTCAATTGCTTTATTTAAGGTGTTTCTTCTTCTCAACTTCTGTGGAGTTGTCATGGAAAAGTAGGGACAAATTTGCTCTGCCAAACAGTAAACACATTCTAAGGCTGTAATTGAGGCAGCTAGTGCCAGGACTTCCCTTTCAGTAGCCTTGGTCCTTTGGGCTCCAGAGCCACTAAAAGAACGTGAAGTCCCTATAACATAAATCTCGGGCCTGCCTGGCCAGGGCTGTAATCCATCACAGCTGTTGGGAAGCAGTTCTCCCCTGGACCCACTTGAGGCTGTCTCTAGGCCAAGGCCCCCATCCACGGGTCATTCTTTCAGCCTGAGAGTTCCTGCCTTCTCCTGGCCTCCCTGGCCTCTCTTGGCCTCTTCCCACTACACCTTTTGGATAAGAAAAATTAATTAATTAAATAATTAATTAATTCCTGACCATAACTCCATTAATACATATATCTGCAACACGGACAAACACACACATGAAGGTGATTATATTTGTTATGTTTAAGGAACTCCCCATAGAAAAGAACACTCATTGCTTTTTGTATTTTATGTAATGCTAAATTTACTAAACCTACAAGCTTAATTTTAAAAACTTTAAAAAGCAAATTTTCTTATACATTCAAGCAATGATCATAAACTTAAATTACTACAATAATTTAAACTACAATTTAAAATTTATTTTAAAATTTGAACACTCCAAACACAAACACAATGATTACAAAACCCTTAAAACTATTCTGAAATATCAACTGAATTCATTTCCTAACTCTTTCTTTATTCGTTATGCCTTCCTAAGGTTATGTTAAAATGTAGTGCTGTACTACTTATTTTGAAACCTTCCCAGGATGATATAAACATTCCAGGCGAAAAGGAGAGGGGGCAGTATCACTAGACGTCTAATCAGGAAAACCAAACCCACTTGGGGTATTCCAGACATTTTTGAAACCTTCCCAGGATGATATAAACATTCCAGGCGAAAAGGAGAGGGGGCAGTATCACGAGACGTCTAATCAGGAAAACCAAACCCACTTGGGGTATTCCAGACACAGGGAATTTAATACAGAGACTTGGTTTCCAAAATGCTGGAGGGAAGTGATTTTACCCAGAGATTGACAGTAGCAGGAAGACACCACCCCATTCTGGAAGGAACAGCAAGTGTTACCAGAGCGCACAACCGCTGTATAGGCAAGGCTGCCAGAGCACCTGCTGCTCTCCCCACTGTCCTTGTGGAAAGCCCAAAGCCCACTCTCTCACCAACACACAAAGCCCACCCCTGTCAGTGTCAGATCCAAACCTGGTCACGCTCACCTCCTTCTCTCCTTGCACAAACAGAAACAAGTGTGCATTCACACCCAATGTTTGTAAGTAGACACAACCTGACAGAAGAAATAAAAAGCCCACATGTATTACTGTTCTGTAGGAATGCTAGTCAGACCTCTCTCCATCCCTGTGGCCCTCAGAGCACAGGCTTCAATAGTTACAATCTCTCCCCTGTACAGGTTGCTTAGCAACTGAGGAAGGGAAAGTAACAGAATGCTATGCTTGCATTGGATAAGGTGAATGATACCAGCAACCCCAAGAATAAGCAACAGGAGGCTGTGAGGTGCCCGAGAATCTTCCACTTCCACAGCTTTTCTGTCTTTGGCCTAGCTCTTTTGTCCTTAAGTCCCTTAAAAGCTTCAACTCCTCCCCCCAAGGTTGCAGAGAAAGCAGCTGTGCAGCACTGGGATCAAGAGTCCTCCCCATCCATTCCTTGTAAGTCAACAATGATAGTAATAATAATCTCCTCGTAAACCATAAGGCGTTGCCTGCTTCTTTCTTTGGTCTCAGAAAACCTTCTCAGTTTGGTGGGCATTATGCTATTAGTTCATACTCAACAGCTACCTGCTGCAATCAACACCAAATTAAACACCATCAGTGCATTAACTCTTATAACTTCCTTTTTGTTCACTTTATATTAATGTTCATCTTTTAAATATCATTATGAACTTTTTACAACTTCAACTAGTCTGGTGAACTATAGTGATCACTTTCCTTGTGATTTTCATACTGACAGAGGCTGGCAGGAACCTGTCTTAACTGCCTATGTCCTTTCATCACAGCTCCTGGAGTCCTTGAAGTCATTCTTGTTTTGCTCCAGATCAATCCTGAGGATTTCTCTGACCAAAACTTTCTTGGAGGGAATCATCTTTCCTCCAAGGGGTCCCGGTTCCTTATAGAGACAAAATTCTGGGCAGTGCGTGTGCAGAAGAGAGCAAGTGATGGGCAAAGCGCCCCTGCTACTCTTCTCTGTTGTTAGCAGTGAGAATGAAGGTATTGTCCTTAAGACTTGCATTCTCAATAACACTCTGACTTAACACATCGTGTTGTTGGAACCCACATTTCTTATAGAATGAGATTTCATTGACCACCACAATTTTTAATTTTTCTTCTCTTTCTTTCCTCAGGAAAACTGAGGCAGAGAGAGCTTATGAAATGTGTCCAGGATGACATTGTCAGTAAGCAGCAGGATACTATTTTAAACCTGATCTAATCCCAAAGTTCACATTCTCTCCAATGCACAGCATTTTGTGAAACAGCAGCTATAATCCTACTCATTTGTTCATTTATCCCATGAAACAGTTTTCCTTCATAGCTTAAGACTTGCTTTCTTTCCGTCTCCATTTCTGTCACGTGGTTATAAGGTGATCTAAGTATGTCCTTCCCTTTCTGGAAATGCTGCCGATGATGAGAAGAAAATCCTCCTGTAATTGCATCAAAATGAGAAAGAGTGCTTTTTAAAATTATTTGTATACCTTTGAGAACTTATCAAATATTCCTTCAAGGCAATCAAACTGGCTTACACTTCGAGTTCAAGATCGGGATGAGTACAGCAAAAGAAGTCATCTGCACAGTGTAAGCCAGCAGAGCAACAGTTAATGAGGATTCAAACCTTGCCAAGCTCCAAATTTTGCAATAAATGACCCCTCCCTCCTCATGGAATTGGCCGAAGAATCAAGTAAGAGCCCATTTAAAGCTCTTAACACAGCACCTGGCACAGATCAAATGCTTTTAAAATGTTAGCCACCATTGGTAGGATTACTTTGTTCTGAACCAGACAGTTTCCTGAGCACCTATTGTGTGCACACTATTATGACTGGAGATGGGGTGTAGTATAAGCAGGCAATTCACCCTGTCACATAATAAAAATAATGATTTCAAAAATTAATTTTATCCATGGAAACAATGTTTTAAAAAGTCACAAGGTGCTGTTTTGTGTTAGAGGAAGATGAGCTGGCAGAGGATGGGCGTGAGCCAGCTCGGGGGAATGGAGCATCCTTGGCCTGCTTTGTGGAACTGCCAGACACCCTCTTTCAGGTCCTGGGAGAAAGAAATGAGTCAAAATAATTGAGCTCAGGCTTATGGTGGAGTAAAGTAAATTAAATCTATGTCTTTACTAAGGATTAAGTCAAAGTGTTTAAGCATTTAAGATGATTCACCTTCATCAAGAAGTCAAAGGGAGGTCTTGTTTTTAGCACGTAAATCAAAAAGAATTTACTCCACCCCAATCCTACCTTTCCCATTACAGCATACTTTATTTACTCTGATTTCTTCATTCACAGTGATGATATTCCTAAATTGGAGCCTACTAAACTCTTCAGTGGCCTTCCATCTGTAATGATGGCAGATTAAATAAATTGCACTTGGCTTAGCAGGATGTGGTAATGCCTCTGTAGAGAAAATTGGAGTCTTTGTTCCATGTGTTATAAAAATCTACTTTTTTGATAAGGCATAAGGAAAACCCTTAAACCACTGAAGTGTAGCCAAGGTGTCTCAGTCAAAGTTGATCTCAGTTTCTGTAGACAGTGGCACAAATTGACAACAGACAATTCTTGTCAGTTCCTAATTTCTCAACATAGAATAAGTTAGCTCTTAGTAACCTAATTAGTGACTGCAGCCAATTGGATAGAATTTTTAAAATATAATTTTAAAATATCATATACAATTAATGTCTTTCTATCAAGTTCAAAAGAGGTGTTGTAAATAGGTTCTAGGTTACACACTGCAGTGAAAACCTAAGCTTATTCCACTGCATATATACAGTATGCATATCTTATAACTGGCATGTCTCTATCATCCAACCAAGTGTTCATGGAGCGATTAGCCTGTCAAATTTCTAATAAATGCAGCACAAGTTTTGGAACTCCCTGTGAAGACCCTCCATGAAAAGGAGGCTAGAAAAACTATACACATAAATGTACACATTTCCCCAACACTGAGGGCGTCAAGGGAGTTTGTCACCTGACTGCTCCTGTGGATAAAAAAAGAGTAAGTTTTTCATGTGAAATCAAACCCCCAAGCCTACTCCACTTACGAAAATGGAATTCACGTTACATTATCCCTGGAGCACAGAAATCCTGATCCAAAAAATTAAACTGAAAGCTAGTCTGGGACCCAAAAGGCCCTGTGATTTACTAAAAGAGAAACTACCCTGTAAGGACACCATGAAGGAATTAAGACCTCAAAAATTTGAGCTAATCGGACCATGTACCCAACATGAGGGACATTTTTTTTTTCTGTCACACTTGAAACATTGACAAAAATTGAACATTTACAAAACTTGACTACTGACGGAGCAACAAAAGGAATCTCGTAAATTCCAAAAACTTAGTATCATTTCAGATCAAGTTCTAACCACAATAAAAAGCAATTAAAAAGTAAAAACAAATTAAAAATGAACCAATGTATTTGGAAAACAAGAAACACTTTCCTAAATATTTCATGAGTTAAAGAATAAGTCATTTTAAAAATTACAAAATATTAAGAAATGAATACCAAAGAAAATCTTGCAGGTCATATGGAATTCAGCTAATGTAAAACTTAGAGGAAAGGGCCGGCCCGATGGCACACTGGATAAGTGCGCCACTTGGGAAGCGCTGTGGTGCTCCCGTCCGAGGGTTCGGATCCCACATACAGACCGGTTCCCGCTCACTGGCTGA
>NW_007740230.1:0-14716 GCF_000696425.1 Galeopterus variegatus | reverse complement strand
CTGAGGGTTGTGATCCGTTGCCAGACACGAAAAAAGACAAAAAGGAAAAAAAAAAAAAGAAAAGAAGTAAAATTTTAAAAAACTTATGATCTAAGCATTCAGTTCAAGAAATTTTAAAACCAATAACCAAAATAAAGTAGAAGGAAGGAAACAATAAATGCAAGAATAGAAACAAATGAAATAAAGAAACAAAGATAACTAAATAGATTTAATAAAATCAAAAGCTGACTCTTTACAAAAACTTGTAAAATAGATAAAACTCTCACAAAATTGGGCAGTAATAAATGAGAAAAAGCACAAATCAAAATACTAAACATGAAAGTTAAGTGTAAATGGTGGTATAGAAAATTTTTAGAATTTCATGACAGAATACTATGAAAATATTACAATAAATAATTAGATGAAGTGAACAATTTTCTAGAAAAATATAAAAAATCAAACTTGAATCAAGAAGAAAACCTGAAAAGATCTGCAAGCATCTAAAAACAATCAGTAATAAAAAAAAATTGAATCATTAATTTTAAAAAAATCAACCACTAACAAAAACAACCCTTCAAAATGGTACAACCACTTTGGAAGACAGTTTGGCAGTTTCTTTTTTTTTTTTTTTCCTTTTTGTCTTTTTTCGTGACCGGCAACGGATCGCAACCCTCAGTGTCGCGCCCAGACCGGACCGGGACCAGCAATGGGATTGCAACCCTCAGTGTTGCGTCCACCTGCACCTCGCTCAGCCAGTGAGCGGCCGGTCTGTATGTGGGATCCGAACCCTCGGCGGGAGCGCTGCCACGCTTCCCAAGCAGCGCACTATAGCAGTGCACCACTGGGCCGGCCCCCAGTTTGGCAGTTTCTTACAAAACTAAACATAGTCTTACCATACGATTCAGTACTTGCCCTCCTTGGTGTTTACCCAAATGAGCTGAAAAATCCTGTCCACACAAAAACTGCACATGGATGTTTATACCAGCTTTATTCGTCATAATTGCCAAACTTGGAAGCAACCAAGATGTCCTTCAACAGACGAATGAATAGACAAACTGTGGCACACCCAGACAGAGGAACGCTATTCGGCACTATATAGAAATGAGCTATCAGGCCATGAAAAGACATGGAGAAAACTTAAATGCATATTACTCAGTGAAAAAAGCCAATCTGAAAAGGCTATGTACTGTACGATTCCAACTATATGACATTCTGGAAGAGGCAAAACTATGGAGACGATAAAAGGATCAGTGTCACCAGGGTTTGTGGGGAAGAAGGGTTAAGTCAATGAAACACAAGGAATTTTTAGGGCAGCGAGACTGCTCTATATGATACCACAATGGTGGATACATGTTGTTTTACATTTGTCCAAACCCATAGAACGTACAACACCATGAGTGAACCCCAGTGTAAACTACACACTTTGCTTGATAACGATGTGCCAGTGAAGGTTCATTAGTTGTAGTAAGTGCACCAGCAGGTGCAGAATGCTGACAGTGGGAGAGGCTGTACACACGTGGGGGCAGGGGGAACACAGGAACTCTCTGTCTTCTGCTCTTTTTTGCTGTGAACCTAAAACTGTCTAAAACTAAAGTCTATTTAAAAGGGGGGGGGAAGCAACAATCCCTGATGGTTTTACAATTGTAGTATCAAACCTTTGAAGAAAGATAAAAATCTTAAATAAAACATTAGTAAACTAAATCCAGCAATGAATGGAAATATTAAAAAAAAAAAGCAAAGTTTATTTCCAGAATGAAATGATGGTTTAACTTCAGAAAAATTTATCAATGTAGGAACCAGATTAAGATGTTAAAAAATATACACAAGGGTACTTCGAAAAATTTCTGAACTTATTGAAGTATCCTCATATATATAATTATTTCAATAGATCTAGAAAATGCATTTAACAACATTAAAGCCCACTCATAATTAGAAAATAAGCTCTTAGCAAAATAGTAAGAAAAGGTAAAGCTAATGACTTCATAAAATGTGTCCTCTAAAAGATTACAAAAACATTATAACTAATGATGAAACATTAAAAGTATTACCTCACAATCAAGAAAAATTCAGATTTTCAATATCATCTCTTCTATTTAGCCCAGGGTTTTAACCAGCAGGATAAGGTTACAAATAAATGTAATATGTAGAAGGATTGGAAAGGAAGAAACAAGCTTGCCATTAATTGCAGACAATATGACTGTTTACATATGTATTTGATTTCTGTGGCTGGGTAGCAAATTACTACAAAGTCAGCAGCTTAAAACAGCACATTTACGATCTCAGTGCTGGAGGTCAGAAGTCTGTTACCTGTGTAGGGTCTCATGAGGCTGAAATCAAGGTGAGTCTGGGCTTCTGTTCTGAGCAGAAACTCAGGGTCCTCTTCTAATCTCATGGGATTGTTGGCAGAATTCAGTTCCTTGTCGTTTTGGAACTCAGATTTCCATTTTCTTGATGGCTATGGCCTGGGGGCTGCTCTCAGCCCCTGAAAGCTGCCTGCAGTCCCGTGCCACATGGCCATGCTGTGACAGTTTACCTATTCAAAGCCACCAAGAGAATTTCTCCCTTCAGCCGTCTAGGACTGAGTCTTATATAATATAAGAACAGGAGTAACTACCCCATCGTAGTCACGGGTCCTTTCCACACTCAAGGGAAGGGGATTATACAAGACATGTACATCGGGAGGTGAAAATGCAGGGGGCCTTCTTAGAGTTTTGCCCACCACAACATAGAAAAACCAAGACAGTTTTAAAAACTATTAATAATTAATATGATAATTTAGCAAGGTTACCAAATATAAGATCAACAGACAAAAAGCAAAAGTATTTAGACCAGAATCAACTAATAAAAAATGAAAAAGACGATGTCAATCTTAATACAAAATAAAACAAAACCACCAAGCAGATCAACAGACAAAAAGCAAAAGTATTTAGACCAGAATCAACTAATAAAAAATGAAAAAGATGATGTCAATCTTAATACAAAATAAAACAAAACCACCAAGCACCTAACAAGGAAAGATTGACAAAAACAGTACAAGATCCAGAGAAAATTATAAAACTGTAATTTAATGAAGAACATGAAAGAAAACCTAAACAAGTGGGGATAATTATTACGGTCACAAAAGTTAAAACTTAATATCTTAAATATGTCAATTCCCTCCAAGTTAATCAATAAATGCGATTCCCATCAAAATCCCAACCGATTTTTTTTCCATGGAACTTGTCAAGTTCATCCTCAAATTAGCAACGAGGAATAAAAGGAAAAGAACAGCTAAGAAAAAAACTGAAGAAGGAGGGATAGGAGGAGGACGGGGGGTGGCAGGAGGAGACGGACACATCCTTCCAGATAACGTGACTCATCATGAAGGCTGGAGGTAGTGAGGGGACGCAGGACCGCGGATTGGCCCAGACAGACCACAGACCAAGGCACACATCTANAACTATTAATAATTAATATGATAATTTAGCAAGGTTACCAAATATAAGATCAACAGACAAAAAGCAAAAGTATTTAGACCAGAATCAACTAATAAAAAATGAAAAAGATGATGTCAATCTTAATACAAAATAAAACAAAACCACCAAGTACCTAACAAGGAAAGATTGACAAAAACAGTACAAGATCCAGAGAAAATTATAAAACTGTAATTTAATGAAGAACATGAAAGAAAACCTAAACAAGTGGGGATAATTATTACGGTCACAAAAGTTAAAACTTAATATCTTAAATATGTCAATTCCCTCCAAGTTAATCAATAAATGCGATTCCCATCAAAATCCCAACCGATTTTTTTTCCATGGAACTTGTCAAGTTCATCCTCAAATTAGCAACGAGGAATAAAAGGAAAAGAACAGCTAAGAAAAAAACTGAAGAAGGAGGGATAGGAGGGGGACGGGGGGTGGCAGGAGGAGACGGACACATCCTTCCAGATAACGTGACTCATCATGAAGGCTGGAGGGAGTGAGGGGACGCAGGACCGCGGATTGGCCCAGACAGACCACAGACCAAGGCACACATCTAGATGCAGTTCCTCCTGCAGGTGAGAGCTCCATTACGACAGAGGTGGCACTACAATTTAGACCACTAAATGGTGCTGAGACAACTGGCTACTGATTCGGGGCAAAAAAATAACTCTTCCCACAAACATACAAAATTATTGATGATAAAGACCTAGTGTGGAAAAAGAACATTTTAACACCTTTAGAAGAAAATAAGAGGCTATTTTTATGACAGTGGAGTAGGAAAGGAATTTTCTAAATGAGATATGAAAGTACAGACCATGAAAGAAAAGATACATTTGATTACATTAAAATTTGAAGCATACGTAGAACAAAAGTCAGTACGAATGAAGTGAGAGAAACAAGCCAGCGACAGAGAAGAAATTCTCAAAGCGTATGATCGACTGCGTCGACAGGGCTCCCATGCCTTCTTGCTTCCGCCAGGTTTATCAGTGAAGAGCCCCAGTGGAGAGAGGCCTACTATGTGAGGTAAGGGCATCTAGTCCCCCACTTTCCACAGATGTCCCCACAGCCGGCCGTGACTCTCAACCACAGCTCCTGAAAGAGGCCCTCTCCACATAGCCTCACTGTCCCCAGGTTCTGCTTCTACCCCATCCACCTAGGGGTGCAACGGCCCCCACTGTGATCATCCCCCAGAGTTTTCCTAAACCCTGCCACACCTTCATTACACCACCTCCAATTGCCCAACTTAAATATGCCATCTGTTTTCTCCTGGGACACTGACTGGCACAACTGGTACAAATTCTGCCTTTAACATGGTTTACCCGTTTTAGGCAAGTTACCTTACCTGTCTGACTTCGATTGCTTCATCTATAAATGGTGCTGCTGTGGGAATTAATTGTGATGAGCATGGTGGGCTGTCAGTAAATGGATACTGTTATTATCATGGTGGTTGATATTATTTTTTTTACTACTACTACTATTTCTCCATTGCTACCCATCTGAGTAGCATCTAACCATATTTGAGCAAAACACTGTATTAGTCAGTGTTCTCCAGAAATAAAGAACCAGTAAGATATATAGAAAGAGATTTATTATTAGGGCTTGGCTTACAGATTACAGAGGCTGAGAAGTCCTAAAACCTACTCTCTGTAAGCTGGAAATCCAGAAAAGCCTGTGGTGTATTTTTAGTCCAGGCCCAAAGGCCCGAGAACCAGGGGGGCTGATGGTGTAAGTCTCAGTCCAAGACGAAAGGCTTGAAAATCAGGAGCACCAATATCTGAGAGCAGAAGATGGATGTCCTAGCTCAAGCAGAGAGCAAATTTGTCCTTCCTTTGCCTTTTTGTTCTATTTGGGCTCTCATCGGATTGGATGATGACCACCCACGTTGGTGAGGACAGATCTTCTTTCCTCAGTCCAATTCAAATGCTCATCTCTTCCAGAAGCATCCTCACAGACACACCCAGAAGTAATGTTTTACCAGCAATCTGGGCATCCCTTAGCCCAGTCAAGTTGACACATAAAACTAACCTCACAAACACCAAAACTGAACATAAAACACAGTAACTAAAACATAATTTGCTATCAAACTTAAAGAACTTCCCAGAGTTTTTTCTTAAAGTTGTTATCATATTAAATGTTGAACACTCTTTAGAAAATGGAAATGTATAGAGTTGTCTTCTGTCCACCTATGATGAATGAGCCAGTTCAGTTCACCTCCTGAAATAGGAGAAGCCTTTATTATTTGCAAGGCCAGGCAACACTAATTACTCACATTCCACAGACACCTGTAGGTGTGTTCGCCACAGGGATGCTCTTGCAAATGCAGGTTTCCACAAACAGTAGCCAACACAAACCATCAGGTGAAGCCCCACCAGAGCCCACTCCTGCACCTGTGTGCACCTTTGCAATCAACAATTAGGACAAGGGCACAGACGTGTTTACCAAATATTCAGAAGCACATGCCAGGACAAGACCACCAATAAGATAGGCCCCAGGCTCACAGTTACATCATCTGAGCAGGGATGATGACTAGGCCCAAGCCAATAACGTTAAACTAAAATAAATCAAAAAATAAATGGCCATTAGGTCAAAAAGGGCAATTGTCAAATACAATTGTGAGGGTCGTCAGGAAACCCAACTTGACAAAGTTTTGGGGGAAAAGTCCTGTGGTTTTAATTGATCACACATGCAATTATGAGCCAGTGGTGTGGTACAGTTGGTTAAAAATTGGATGCACTGACAGACAGGTCCACCAAACTTAACACTGAGTTTCTCCTTCAGTTCTAGATGCCACGTGGTAAGAGTGACAATGACAAACTGAAATGTGAGCTACAGAGCAATGTCAGGATGACAGGGTGTGGACACCTCATCCTACTACAAGCATTTTAGGAAACTGCGTTGTTTAGCCAGAGAAAGAGCAGACAGTTACAGGTCGGGTGACCAGCCATCTGGTTTGCCCAGGACTGAAGGGGCTGCCAGACCCAGAACTTTCAGTTTTAAAACCGGGATAGTCCCTGGCAAACCAGGACAAGCTGGTCACCCTAGGTCAGTGTGAGAATGGGTGAGAGATGCCAGGACACATTGAATCAGGACAGACTCTGATTTCCAAATGTCTGAGGGGCCTACTCCCAGTCACACTACAGTGGACCAGGGCAACTCCAGAAATTACCCAGAGGCAGAGCTGGACTCGGGGTGAGGGTGGGTCTGAGTTCCCAGGGAGCTTTCTCAGGTGAATGAGCAGCACATGGTCAGTCTGCGTGAGGAGGAGCTCATGACTCCTTGGGTATGGAGACCCTTTAAACACCCCACCCCCAAAAATTCATCATGGTCAAACCATCTAAGTTCCATAAAGTGTTTAAAGGAATCCATATTATATTAATCACAACAGTGTCTTGATACATTTGGAAAAGGGCTGAGCATGTATGTGGGAGACAGGTGACAATCTTTCTGTAGAGAATGCAAGCTCTCCAACCCCCAGCCCACCTTGAGCTTGCAGTCCTCATGGGAAAGGGGGAAGGGAGAGGCTGGATGATGTCCAAGATTCCTTTCAGCTCCAAGGGTCTGTAACTTATAGATGCTGTACATATTCTTCCTTGTGTAGTTTCCCTCTGGTACTTAGGCTTGCATAAGAGTGTCTTAGGTGTTCTAGAAACTGGTATAAAATAAAATGAGGAAGATACAAAGTGAAGAGGAGATGTGTTTACAACTCTGAAAAGTCAGAACTCTAAGAAGAGGCGCCATGCCCACTCTTGTTCCATGAGGAAGGCAGAGGAGGAGAAGGCAGGGACGAGAGCCAGTGAGCGCCACCCTGCAGGAGCGACCAGAGAGCAGAGGGTGGGGCACAGGAGAGGATGAGGGGACGCCATCCCAGCCCAGCCCTGGAGGAGCAGCTGCATCTGCCAGGAAAGGGGTGGGGGAGATTTGTAGGGAGAGGACCCGCCTCAGGATGGGGGATAGAAGCCGTGGGAGCCCAGAGCCATGAATTTGGACAGGAGTCTTGAGGCTTAGGGACCAGAGCTGGAGAGGTCAGGAGTCCTGATGAGGGGTGGGGAGATGGGACAGACCCTGGTGTGAATCCCAGCTCTGCCCTTCCTGGCTATGTGACCTGGGCATGTTACTCAAACCCTCTAAACCTTAGATTCGTCATTTGTGAAAGGATGTGTGGAGGGCTTGGCATCGTGCCTGACTTGGAGTCGGTGCTCAGGATATGTTACTGTTGCTCTTCTGCTGATTCTCACCGCCGTCATCAGTGACGGGGACACTCACCTGTCACTCCCCAATCACTTCTCTTCTTTCTCAGACTTCACGCTACCTGAGGCAGAGCCCTTGCAAGTAACAAACAATCTGACAAAAAGAGGCTGACTCACGTAAGAGGGCGGCAGGAGCTCAGCCGCTGCTGGGTGTCATCAGCGGGGCAGGCTCCTCCTTTCTGCTTCCTCAGCCGCAGCTCTCCTGGCAGCAGAGTGGCCGCTGCACCTCCAAGCCCAGCGTCTGCATTCCAGGGAGGAAGGTGGGGAGGGCGAAGGGCAGGGGACGGTAAGAGCAGCCCGCTTGAGCCAGACCCCTCTGAAAAGCTGTTCCCAGAAGCCCAGGCAAAAACTCTTGCATGTCTTGGCCAGTGTCAGGTCATGCAGCTGTCCCTAGCTACAAGGGCACTGGCACAATATTTACCTGGACACATCAACACCATAACAGCACTGGGGTCTGGTCATTAATGTCTTAATCCATTCAAGTGGCTGTAACAAAATACCATAGACTGGGTGGTTTACAAGCAACAGAAATTTACTTCACACTCTTCTGGAGGTTGGATGTCCAAGATCAAGATACCAATAGATCCAGTGTCTGCTGAGGACCCGCTTCCTGGTTCACAGGTGGTGCCTCCTGGCTGTGCCCTCACACGTGGAAGGGACGGGATGTCACTCTTAGGTCTCTTGTTTAAGGGCACTAGTCCCATTCAAAAAGGCTCTAGCCTCATGACCTAATCACCTCCCAAAGGCCCCACCTTGTAGTACCATTGCCTTGGGGGTTAGGACTTACGAATTTTGATGGAACACAGAATTTCAGAATGGATATTGGGTAAGCAGAGAGCAGTGTCTGCCTCAGCCACCTTCTCTAGATATATCCACTTGCCGCTTCCCGAGCTCTCACTGTTCTTTGGGGGATTAAAAACCTGCCGATCTTCATGGCATGGCTTGCATGCAGTCCCAAGCAGGAGGCCAAGGACGTCAAGAAGAGATGTGAGTGCAGGCTGTGGCGCTGTGCCCCAGCAAGGAGCTCCAGGACTCCCGCAGCAGAAGTGGTCACAGTCAGCACTGGGCCCAGAAACTTCTGCTTATGAAAAGCAGCACAGTTGGAAATAGAAAAAGGATTGAGCGTATCTTTTCTCTTAAGACTTTGGTGGAATTGGCATAACTGTTAAGAATTCTACCAATGCCCTCTGTTCTAAAAACAAAAACAAAACAACTGAAGAGTGGGCCAAGAGGAAGCAGGCCTTGCACAGAGAGGGAAACATTATGTGGTTTGTGTAGGGCTTAACAAATACAAAAGAGCCAGTCCTGATGAGACAATGTCTCATTGACAATTCTCACTCTCTTCCTTGCTCGCTGTCTCCCTGGGACTGGAAGATGCTAATGATGTACCTACATTAACCTGGTTGCCTTCTGGCACCTTCCATGCAGGCACCCAGAGATAAGGAAACACAGGAAGATGGCTTTCCCATTACCCTGACTGCAACTTCCTAAACCAATGGCTCTTGAAGTCTGATCCCTGGACTGGCCCAGCAGCATCAGCAGCAGCTGGGAGCTTGTCAGAAATGCAGAATCTTGCGCCCACAGATCTACTGAATCAGCACCTCTGAGGTGGAGCTCAGCAGTCTGTGTTAACAAGCCCTCCAGGGGATGCTGAGGCCTGTTTGAGTCTGAGAGCCACTAACCTCGATCAATGTCTAATAGCAGGGAAACAATCAATAAACGTAACAATTCTATGGTTTCCTCATACATATCACAGGAGAAATATTAAATCCAGTAAAAAGTTAAATCGGTCTTCTGGATTCTGTAGTATCTAATACGTTTAGAGAGAGTTGAGGGTATGAGATGAATTAGGAAAACCCTCTACAGGCCTGCAATTAAATTTTTAATTTTTTAAAATTCTAATCATAGCATCTCTTCATATCTGTCCTGAAGGTTATAGCAAGAAATAACTTCTTTGCAAAACACAGATCTTGCTAGAATTTTTGGCACAAAGTATAAAAATAAGATGTATCAAAAAGTTTTGCTTATTAGTACCATTCTTATAGCTCCAATTAATGAGACAAAGCTCCATTTTTAACATGATATCCATTATGGGCTGAATTGTGTCCCTCCCACAATTCCTGTGTTGAAATCCTAACCAGCAGCTTCTCAGAATGTGACTGCATTTGAAGATAGGATCTTCAAAGAAGTATTAGGGTAGGCCCTAATTTGATATGACTGGTTTCCTTATCAGGGGAAGATGTTAGGACATAGACACACACAGAGAGACCACCACCTGAAGACGTGGGGAGAAGGTGGCCGTCTGCAAGCCGAGGAGAGAGGCAGCAGAAGGAACCAGCCCTGCCGCCACCTTGATATAGGACTTCTAGCCTCTAGAACTGTGAAAAACTAAATTTCTGCTTTTTGATCCACCCAGTCTGTTGTATTTTGTTATGGCAGTCCAGCAAATTAGTACAATGCACAAAAGACTCTGCTCTTGACGAGGGAGGACTCGCCTGGCAATCCCTGTTGGGGCAGGCATTTGTGCTGTTCCAAATATTTCCAGCTCTCCACCTCCTGGAGAACGTAATGATATTGTACCTTCCCATCCCCTCAAGAAGTTAGGTATGGCCATATGACATGCTTTGGTCAATAAAAGGTGAGCAGAAGTGACATGTATCATTCTTGGATGGGAACTTTAAGAGCCTACCCATAATTTACCACGTTCTCTTTTTCCCTTGGTCATACTGATGAGCAACATTCCAGAAAAGACTGTTCCATCAGCCTTCTCTGTGGGATAAGGACGACGAGAATACGGAGGAGCCCCAGCCAAGCCAGAAGGGACTTGTAGTGAGAGCAACACGTAAACCTTTGCTATTTTAAGTCCTGAGATGTAGGCGGTGTTTAGGTACTGTAAGTAATACAGAGATGATTTAAGGCGTGCAGGAGGAGGTGTGTAGGTTATACACAAATACTACACCCTTTTATATAAGGGACTTGAGCATCTGCAGATTTTGATATGGGGGGTCCAATCCCCCATGGATACAAAGGAACGACTGTATCTCCTTATCCCAAAGCCTGATTATAATTCTGTCATTTGCCCATGAAGAGAAAACTATCTTTGCACTAGTATTTGTTCAAGAAATAATAATGTTCATACAGTCCAAGTCAGCCTGTGCTCTGTAAGCTCTTTGCAGCCTAGGTGTTTAGGAACTTTAGAGAAACCTCTAAGTACAAATGCTCATTGCTGGGCTTCTTTCCTTTACCTCGGGTAGTCCCTGGTGCCACCCCATCCAGCCACTTGCTGTCCTGTCTCCCCTTCAATCTGTTCACTCGGGCCACCCCTTCTGCCAGCAACAGACTGAACCTTGCTGTCCTCACAGCTTGCTGCCTCTTCTGAAACCCCACGAATCCAGCTTTTCTTGAATAGCTTCCCATCTTGAAGATCCACTTACTGCATCATTACATTCCAGGGAACTCCACCAACCTCTGTCTATATTATGTATTCTAAGTCGTCTAGGTGATTATGTCATCATTTATTAGTCAGGTGATTTATTTAATCAGTACTCCTATTTGTTTTCACAATGATACACATGTCCTGTCATGCACCCCATGGAAAAAATGGCAGGAGGGGGAAAAGCAGAATGTGGGCTTTCTAACACACTGTCGTGTTATCTAGGCTGCCATATGTGGGCAGATGCCTTCCTCCCTAGTATGAGGAGCTGGTTTCGGTTTGCACAGATAACACACTCTATGGAGGTTTGACTGATAAACACTGGTCTCATAAACATAGTTTCATAAATCAGTCACTCCAGGAAGTTCATAGCATGCAAATACTAACAACTGTTGTGAATTTTTCTTTGAAGAACATAAAATTCAAAGTATTATTGCCAGGGGGAAAAAAAAGAACTTTAAAATCCCTTATTTCACTCTGTAACGAATATAGCATCTTCTCAAGCAGGAAAGAGTAAAGTTTATGATTTCAAGCTTTATTAAGCACCCGTTGCTTGGAAAATTAAGAGTCCTGATTTGTAATATTTTTTACTGCTCAGTTTATAGATCTCCAAGGAGATTATTAATTCATTCCTAGCATGTAAAACGTCCTGTCTTAAGTGACTGATGAAAAAACAAAATGCCATGCCAAATGCACCAAAAATGTTTAATTGAGCTATAAAGACATCATATTTTTAACTAGTGTGGCACACCAAAAATGAGGGTTTACTTTGGAAATTGCAAAGTCCAACACATGGGGTACTGACCATTTTCACCTCATTACATTTAAAAAATCATCTGTTGGCAATTATGGGACAAAATGGGCTTGTCAAAACTCTGCAAGAGAAGAATTTTTTCTCCAATCCATATAATCGAAGTTACTTTTAGTTTTAAATGTGAACACACGGTGGATTTTAAAAGAATTGCCTGATGCCCACAGGTAAGTGGAGCAGAGAACTGAGGAACAGTCTCATTCATCTGCTCGAGCTTGTGACATCTCCGTATCAAGGTCATTTGAGCAAACAGGCTGGCTCCACTGCATGCTTTTGCCAAACTGATCACCAAATAATTCAAACATGGGAAACTTGACGCTTTTTATCTTCTTTAGAAGCCATCCCTTTCTGGTGAGCCCAAATGCTACTTACACAGTGTCCAAAGGCCCAGGCCACGGAGTTCCTCCTGCACTACAGAGTCCCCTTGTGGGGGCCTAAAGTCCAGCCAGGCTCACTGGGATATGAAGAGAACTGCCCCCAGAGTCAGAACCTAGGCTTTGTTACATTCTTCCATGTCCCCATGTTAACAAGAATAAAATGAAGCTTTCATTAACAGTGCCAGCCATTCTTCTCCAAAAAATGGTCTTTTAGTTTAGTACTAAGGATGGAACGGCTCCTTCAGTATTCTTCTCTTGAAATGAAATAACCCCAACTTCCCTAGCCACAAAGTCATATTTTCACGCCCTTTATCTTTGTGCTGTCATCTAGCCCTCAAGTCCATCTTGAGTCTCCCCAGTTGTGGAATGTACAAAACAGTACCAGTCTGGTGTCTGGGGGCACCAGACCTGAGTTTGAATCCCTTTGCTGTTCCCTTGATAGTGATGCAAATTTGGGCAAGTTACCCAGCCTCCTTCTGCCTGCCCAGTTTACTCGTCTAAATTGTGGAGATTAAATGAGATCATGCTGTAAGAGAAAGAATCTAGCATCGTATCTGAAACAGCTCCCCCAAATATTACTTTCCCTTTCTTCCTCCAAATGAAATGCTGTAATGAAAGTCAGTTGTCTATTATAGACAACAGTGCTGTCTAATATACTAATCACCAGCCACACGTGATTATGTATATTTAAGTCAATCTAAATTAAGTAAAGTTAGAAATTCAGTTCTTCAACTGCACTAGCCATATTGCAAGTACTTGGTAGCCACAGGTAGCTAGTGCAGATATAGAACATTTCATCATAAAATGCTATTGTACAGGTCTGGTTACCTTATCTGCTTGGATTTTGAGGCTTCCAAACATATCCATGTCAGTCTCTCCTACACTGCAGTGTATGAAATCTTTTCTTGGTGACAGGAATAAATACAACCACTCTGTTTCCTGTGGCATCTCTTTTAGAAAGAACCCATTTGCTACTCTGCATCCCCAAAGAATTGTTTCACTGGATTCAAGGGGAAAAGGCTCCCTCATGAACTTCATGGATTAAGAGAACCCTAGCTGGCTGTTGCCAGACAGCCCACATCTCCAGGTTCTGGGTCTCTGCTCTGCAGCTTTCGCCCTCCCATTGAGAGTCTGGTGGGGTGTGGGCATGATGCGGAAAGCTCTAAGCCCTGGGACTTGCTCCCAAAGCAAAATACCATCTCTGGGGACTCACTGCGGCCAGCATGAATCACAGCTAGGTTTTGAGCATAGTATTTAGGACTCTGTGAGTTCCCCCATGACCCCAAGCACCTTCATGGGAGAGACCAGGAAGCCAAACCCTCTAGTACAGCAGCTCCCTCCATTGAGTAGGGCCTCTGTTCTTTCTGTGGACAGCTAAATGTCTTCCTACAGGGGTTTCAGGACAGTTATTATGGGTCTGGGAATGCAGCATGGAAGATGTGTAGGTTTACAAAAGCTGAGGTCACCTTAGAGCAGGCAAGACGCAGGCCCAAGGAACCAGGGGAGCTGCATTTTCTCCATGAGTGTTCCTGGTTCCAAGGCTCTGAGATAAGGATCGTCTCAGTCACACCCAAGCTTTGGTTAATCAGCTTTCAATATTCAAAGCTGGGTTATCCATANTCTCAGTCACACCCAAGCTTTGGTTAATCAGCTTTCAATATTCAAAGCTGGGTTATCCATATTCTGCCAACCCCACCTATCTTCATCTCTGCCAAGGAGAAAAATCCAAAAAGGAATACAGATTCATAGTTTCTTAATTGCTAATAGTTCTGATAGAAAATTAGGTTAAGGGGACTAAAAGTAATAGCTCAGATTTTATTTAATGGCCCAGCAGTTTTTAGCCCTGCTATTCCTTCTCATTTCTGAGAAGAAATCCACAGCTGACTGCATTCTTTTCAAAATTATATCCAATTTTTTTGTTAATAGCGATAATAATAGTAATAGCAATCACACACATAGCCATTATTTTGTCCCAGGAATGTCCTAAATAATTTACACGTACATACACAATAGCGCCCTTGAACCTCACAAACACCGCCATCAGGGGAGGCACCACAAAAGCACGGAGAGGTGAAATCACACACCTCAGTCACGCAGGTGCAGCCTGGCTCCGGGTCCACGCTCCGAGCCTCTGTATTACCTGCAGATGATAACGTAGCATAACCAACAGACGGACAGGTAGAGTAAGCCCCCTCCGACCTCCAAGCTCCCTCTCTGTTTCCCTATCCAGAGACAACCACTGTTAGCAGTTTCTGATTTGTCCTTCCAGAAATGTTCTGTGTACATGCAAGTGTCCAGAGAAAAAGGAGCTTGCGGTATTACACTGGGCAGTCTCACTCACGTATACAGAGGAGATATTCTCATCTTTTCTAATAACTAATATTAACTTTGTTTTCCGAGCCCCC
>NW_007740229.1:26318-31259 GCF_000696425.1 Galeopterus variegatus | reverse complement strand
CAAGGTTGGCATGCTTTATTCAGATGCAAACTCTTAGTGGATCACAGCCATTGTCTCTTATACTAGAGTCAGATAACCAAGGAACACACAGGCACAAGTCAGCTAGCCAAAGAACACCTGAGTGCACTGCACAATTAACGTATTTACAACAGACAGGCTGAGCTATGCTCAGCCGGATATGAGGTGAGGGAGCCTGACTAGTCTGTCTCCATTTTATTCACAATTATTGAATATGCTCATTATCCTGATTTGAGCATCACATATTGCACACAGTTATTGGTATTCAACTCTGTACCCCACAGATATGTACAATCAACTATGTTACGATTTTTTAAAAAACTTTAAGTACTATCAGTAAATATAATTTAATGCAATATTTAGCTGATGACAAATATTTCCGGCCCCCATCACTAAGTTAGTAATTAACATGGGTTTGATAAATACGAGTGATATTTCCACATAGTTGTGTTAAACATAAAATAACATAAGCAAACAAAACCCCTGCTATTAGCAATAGTTAAAATGGAATGAAACAAAATAACCTTCATGGTCATGTGATAAAATGTTGTTATTGGAAAATGTTTTAAAAAATTCATTTTTTATACCATAATAATTTTAAAGAGTTCTAATATACTTGAAGTATACTAACTAATTTCTATGTTACTTTCATCGTAGTAATTTTTGATAGTTTATGGATTTTGAAGAAGTGGTCCATTAGTTAAGTTATGGGAAAAACTACACAGGATAAAATTCACTGCTTTTGTCATTTGAAAGTGTACATTTAAGTGGCATTAAGTACATTCAGAGCGCTGTGCAACAACCGTGTTCAGTTCTAGAATATTCTCATCACCCCCAAAAGAAAAAAATAATAATTTCTTGCATTATAACTTCTCCATTAGTTTCTTTATATCTTTCTAGGACTTCTTGTATTTAATAGTTCTCTGGAATCCATCACTGAATTCACTAATTTTTTCACTCTTTACTTATATTACACTCTGTCTTTTCTCCAAGCTACGATATATTTCTTCTACTAAGACTGCTTNACTGGGCTCCTGCCCTACTCAAACTGCTGTCTGTACAGAAAGACCATATATGTCAAATGTATATGGATGAAGAAAAACTTCATATACAGTAGTCCTTACTGAAAAGTGGGGAAAATTTCACATATAGGATTCCTTGCTCTGTGCACATAAAAACATTTAATGATATAAATGTTCTCTCTATTATGTATATATAACATGCATATATATTCTATATATTATGTGTGTGTGTATATATATATATATATATACACACACACACATATAGATATAGTCTACTATAAATTCTGTCTTTACCAATAATATCTGCATGGTATTAATATGAAAATAGAACTCTTTTAAATGTACTCTTAAATTGGCCACTATGATAATGAGGTTAAAAAGTGGCAAAGATTGGTAAGCAACAAACTATGTGCTTAAAAGAAAAAAGAAATAAAGAACTTACCCCTAGATCTCCAGTCTTCTGGGTTTACCGACCACTTTTTTCCTTTAATACACACATGAGATATTCTGGGGGCTGTGGAAGTTTCAGCATGCTGCCTTCTTCACTCATTTCTTCAATAACTACCTCCTACTTGTGCATTTGTCAAGAAACAGCTTTATCTCTGGTTCAATCTGAACCGGTCTACACTGCTGTCAATTTCTTGACAATTGCCTGGTAAAAAACCATCTTTTCTCTCCTGGAACTCTTGCCCTCTTTCTACACCTTTGTGCTAATATTGGATACCAAACCCTCTTCCTTTACTTTTTGAACTGCCAGTAATAAGATTATTGTGTGCAGTAGACTTTAACTGAAGGTTTCATCTGATAGAGAGTAATTTAAAATGCGGAAATGTTATAAAACTGGCTGCCACTTCTATCTTGCTTCCCAATTTTATAATGTGCCCTCTCTGGAGACCGCTTTTTTGCTAGTTATCAGTTATCCAGTTTCACTCAAAGTTCCATCCTCAAATTTCCAAACTCCAAATTCCTGTTACTTGTTATAGTAAATTCATTACTTTGTCTAAACCTCTATTCTCTAGACTATGCCTACTTTCCCCACCTTCCTCTCTAAACCCAACACTCAATGTATTTCCTAAACAATAGATCTATTGCTAGAAAAAATGATACTCCCTGCCTTAGAATGCAGAAACAGCGATTTCTATTGTTGCATGGGCTATTTTTTCCTTCCTATTACAATGCTTTGGGGAAAAACAGAGTATAATGATGGAGAGCATGTCTATGTGCTTTGGATGAAAAAAGGATAAGGTAAGGTTTATGAGTGCTGGAAAAAAATAAACTTTATCATGAAAAAAAATTATAGGACCTGGTCACATGGATTCAACCTAAGAATCTGTTGCAAGGGAAGCTGAAAAAAGTCTTTTGTGGGAACCCAGGAAGAGGAGAGGCGTCAGAAAGTGGCACTGACTCTCCTACAATTCCTATTTGTAGCAAATGAATCTCCCAACCGACTGTGAAATATTATAATATTTTGATTATTTGATTCTGTGACACTTAACATGAAGTTGCAGTGCTAAGGTACAAGATCTAAGCAAAATATCTTCTAGAGCTAAAAAACTAAATTTAGGGTGATTTCAACACTTTTACCTGAAAGATATTGCTGATTCTGACTAGTGAGTGTGACAGAGTATATAAAAAGAATGCTACTTCATAATTGAACATAGCATGGCATTTAAAGTACTCTTCAAGGATGTTTGTGCTAACTATAAATTTCAGAGTTCCTAAAAGTCTACACAATTACTCTTTTTCCCTAATTTGTATACATCAGATATTAAAGCCAGCCTCAGCATATTGCATTTTTATAGATTTCAACAGCTTGAGTCATCTCATTAAATTAATCATCCTAAGCATTTTCTTATTTGATTATCCTATGTGGATATACAAGTTTCTTTGGCTATCAGACTTTTAACATGATTTATAACAACTTTAAAATAGGCCTACTGTTTACAAAATTCTCTTTTTCTAAAATAGCCCTCTTTTTTTTAATTTTGCTTTTGTTTGATCTACCAAACAACAGCTTTTTTCTTTAGGAAAAAAATATGTCTTTTTCTATAATGAAACAAGTTCATTATAGAAAACACAAACCAGAAAACAATCATTATCTATGATCTCTCACACCAAAATATTAAGTATAATAATTTTATATGTATCCTACCTATTGCATATGTGTGTGTGAACACACAAGTGTAATATACACACACTCATTTTCGTTTTTGCAAAAATTTGTTAACACACTTCAAAATGTCTTTCTACAAAACTTTGCTTTTAAAACACAAAATACCCAGTAAAAAAGGAAGAGGAAGCATGAGAAGACTGTTGTAAATTTCAAAAACCATTTAAGTAAACAACTCTCTGTCCAATATATGCAGATGATATTCCTTAGGGATAATTAATGTAACATAGGAAACATTTAAATTTAGTTGTGCAATTTATATAATAGAGATTGAAGGCAATACTCAGAGTCTAGGAATGAAAAGCCACTTGCAATTGTCATTGAACATATTATGAGAAAATGCTTATTTACCTAACTCAATTTGCAAACATCAAGCCTCTCTGAGAGCTTATTTTGGAGGTTCTAGCAGGGGAGCGCAGCTACCCATATACCCCTGACTTGAGAACAGTTCTTTTCTCTGACGGGGAAGGTTATCTTCTTCAACAGAGCTTGGAGCTTGTGGAGGGACGCACGTGGAACAGTGAGGGAGGAAGGGGACGCTTCTGCCTAGCCAGCCAGATCAGACGAATCAACGCGGTCGATCAATGGGATGACAGATGTCACAAAATACTGGTTTTGTGAACAGATTTTCTTTCTTCAACAGTGGAATGCTCAATTTCCGCACCTTTTTCTATGTAGCTGTTACACACAGAGCAAATCTACCCTGTCAAACCTTTGACAAAAAATAGATAGTGCATTTTCTCTTAATGAACTTTTTTAGGGAATGAGAGAAAAACCAATATAATCTCATTTGTACCTCTAACTTTGTTATTTGAAAGTGATTTCTTTTGTGATTCCCAAGGAAAATTCATCAAATATGAAGAGTGAATTATGTTCTTACATCCCATTTGTATCAAATACTACCACAAAATTCCAAAGTTATAGCCTATTACAGTTTTTATTCATTTCATTGCACTGTATGCCACAAATATATAACAAANTCTTTTGTGTTTTGATTCAACAATAAGCTTTGCATAGGAAAACACAAATACTCATTTAGCTAGAAATAAAACTAAAATGCTTTCAGAACTAGAGTCATAGTTAAAAATGGGAACAATACTCAAAATAAGAATGGCACAGTAGAATAAAGAAGCTAAAATGTGCACTAGTCTACTGTGACTTACAACACTGGTGATAATGAGTCATAAAAGGAAC
This sequence comes from Galeopterus variegatus, assembly GCF_000696425.1. Lineage (NCBI taxonomy): Eukaryota > Metazoa > Chordata > Mammalia > Dermoptera > Cynocephalidae > Galeopterus > Galeopterus variegatus. Next base: position 26,852 of record NW_007740229.1, on the reverse strand, counting down.
AATAATCAAGGCTCCTTGTTTTAAGAAGATTGCTTGACTTTCAAATTTGTGTTTTTATTTATTGAACAGCATAAATATTCCCATATATGCCTTTTAGTGTTCTTATAAGATTTTAAAGTTGAAGAATTTACTTCATTTTATATTAAATAAATCATATTGAGTTTTTTTTATTTAAGTTTTGAAATATTCATTGAGAGAATAAATGTTTACCATAGCCACATAAAATGTATATGACATTCTAGATAATAATTGGCCCAGGAGAAAATTATGGGAATGTTTCTGATGAATATTGAAAATCAAGTAACTGACAGTATAGAGGTCTGTCTTTAATTGAAGTGTTATTTTAATAAGCAAACACATAACAGGACATGCATCTTCTGTATACCAGACTGTTACTATAATGCTTCATCACTCAGATATGACATAGATCCATTTATAACATTACAAACCAAAAGGAAGAAAACATAACAGGATAACTTGTGACATGGAAGTTTATACTCTAACATCAGTCTTATAAAAGGTGCTATTCACAAT
>NW_007740229.1:24157-26022 GCF_000696425.1 Galeopterus variegatus | reverse complement strand
TTTAAGAAGATTGCTTGACTTTCAAATTTGTGTTTTTATTTATTGAACAGCATAAATATTCACATCATACCTTTTAGTGTTCTTATAAGATTTTAAAGTTGAAGAATTTACTTCATTTTATATTAAATAAATCATATTGAGTATTTTAATTTAAGTCCTGAAATATTCATTGAGAGAATAAATATTTATATACATAGAAAATGTATATGACATTCTAGGTGATAATTGACCCAGGAGGAAATTATGTGGAATGTTTCTGATAAATATTGAAAATCAAGTAACTGACAGTATAGAGGTCTGTCTTTAATTGAAGTGTTATTTTGATAAGTAAACACATAATGGGACATGTGTCTTCTGTATACTAGACTGTTACTATAATGCTTCACCACTCAGATATGACATAGATCCATTTATAACATTACAAACCAAAAGGAAGAAAACATAACAGGGTAACTTGTGACATGGAAGTTTATACTCTAACATCAGTCTTATAAAAGGTGCTATTCACAATGCTATATTTAATGATAGTTTATATAATATATCTTATTACATAATGATATATTTTAGAGGATTTGATTCATAATCTGATGATACTGGAAGGCACTTAATTATTTAAATGCCATTTCTTCAGCTTAAGTTGGTTAACTAAAAATGATGGTTATAAAATGAAGGTTAACTACTTGATGTAATATAATAAGTGTGAAGCCAGAATCCTTAAATATTGAATTATACAGTAAATATTTGGCAAAAGTTTGAACAGTGGGGCCTAGGTATGAATAAAACATGTGCATCAGCTTCGCAGCACTATGCACTTATACATATTCTTGAGGGAAATTTTGTTGATGGGTTCAGGCTGGAGAAGTAAAAATTTCCCAGTAATACCAAATAAGATTCTATAAAATAACTGAAGAAATTTCAAGTGCAAAAATAAATGTCAAGGACATGGTGTAGCATAAATTGGAGCAATGTCACATGATTCTAAACTGGAGTTATAAAGCACAGCAACAGAATACCCCACGCTGCTACAGTCAGAAGGGAGGGGAAGGGTCGTTGAAGTGGAACAAAAGAGGAAGAAGACAGAACTTGAGCACTCCTTGTCAAAGGAGTGAACAGAGGCCATTTGTAATACCAGCAGCCCTGGTCATTAGCCTGTAAGACAGAACACTGTTCACTTTAGGATAGCCAGGATTGCGAATTTCACTATAATAATATATGCCAACACAAAGAAGATAGAATACTAGACAGTCCACGTGTTGCGATATGTTTCTTTTGGCGGTAGCCACTGCATGGGAGCTCACAGCTGCTGGAAGCCACCAGGCCAAGCTTGAGGTCAGTAGACTGGGGTGAGCACGGACAGAAAGTAAGTTCTTAGTGAAGTATCTTCATTTAGTGGGTGAAACAAGCTTCTCCTGAGCTAAAGTCTTTTTCTAGGCTTTCCAATTTTTTGATAGATTTGTCTTTATGTTATGATAAGCCAAATTGGCTTGTGTTTTCCCACAGTTGCATCACGGAGTCTTAACTGATGGAATCATCTCCGTGTAATTTGGTTACTTAACCAGGGAATACATTCTTAAATATTCATAAACATATTTTATAATAATTATTCCAAAAGGAATAACAGGTAGATGAAGACCGCCTTTCACATGACAACTTATGGTGTCTAAGTCAGGAAGGGTAGAAAAAAGCCTCACTGTTGGGGCCGGCCCGGTGGCGCACTGCTACTGTGCGCTGCTTGGGAGCGTGGCGGCGGTCCCGCCGAGGGTTTGGATCCCAAATACAGACCCGCCGCTCACTGGCTGAGCGAGGTGCGGGTGCAACACCGAGGGTTGCGATCCCGTTGCCGGTCACGAAAAAAGACAAAAAAA
>NW_007740229.1:16290-23179 GCF_000696425.1 Galeopterus variegatus | reverse complement strand
CTTCAGCTTAAGTTGGTTAACTAAAAATGATGGTTATAAAATGAAGGTTAACTACTTGATGTAATATAATAAGTGTGAAGCCAGAATCCTTAAATATTGAATTATACAGTAAATATTTGGCAAAAGTTTGAACAGTGGGGCCTAGGTATGAATAAAACATGTGCATCAGCTTCGCAGCACTATGCACTTATACATATTCTTGAGGGAAATTTTGTTGATGGGTTCAGGCTGGAGAAGTAAAAATTTCCCAGTAATACCAAATAAGATTCTATAAAATAACTGAAGAAATTTCAAGTGCAAAAATAAATGTCAAGGACATGGTGTAGCATAAATTGGAGCAATGTCACATTATTCTAAACTGGAGTTATAAAGCACAGCAACAGAATACCCCACGCTGCTACAGTCAGAAGGGAGGGGAAGGGTCGTTGAAGTGGAACAAAAGAGGAAGAAGACAGAACTTGAGCACTCCTTGTCAAAGGAGTGAACAGAGGCCATTTGTAATACCAGCAGCCCTGGTCATTAGCCTGTAAGACAGAACACTGTTCACTTTAGGATAGCCAGGATTGCGAATTTCACTATAATATATGCCAACACAAAGAAGATAGAATACTAGACAGTCCGAGTGTTGCGATATGTTTCTTTTGGCGGTAGCCACTGCATGGGAGCTCACAGCTGCTGGAAAAAAGGAATGAAAATCATCATGTCAAAGGAACACCTGCACTCTCATGTTTATTGTGGCTCTATTTACAATAGCCAAGAGTTGGAATCAATCTAAATGTCCATTGACAGATGATTGGGTAAGGAATAGGTGTATATATACTCAATGGAATACTACCATAAAAAAGAATAAAATTCTGCCATTTGCAGCAACATGGATGAACTTAGAGATAATTATGTTAAGTGAAATAATCCAGGCACAGAATGAGAAATACCACGTGTCCTCACTCATAAGTAGGAGCTAAAATAAGGAAAGAAAATATAAAGAAAGAGAGAGTGAGTAAGAAAGAAAGATAGAAATAAAAAGGAAGGAAGAAGGAAGGAAGAAAGGAAGGAAGAAAGGAAGGAAGGAAGGAAAGAAAGAAAGAAAGAAAGAAAGAAAGAAAGAAAGAAAGAAAGAAAGAAAGAAAGAAAGAAAGAAAGAAAGAAAGAAATCATAATAATACATTAAACTTTCAAAAAAATACAAGAGAACAGAACTGTGATTATTAGAGGTGGGAAAGGGTCGGGGTTGGTGAGAAACTAATTGAGTCACAAAAAGTTTTGTAAACACGAGCATACAAATTATCCTGATTTGGGCCGGCCCGGTGGCGCACTGCTACTGTGCGCTGCTTGGGAGCGTGGCGGCGGTCCCGCCGAGGGTTTGGATCCCAAATACAGACCCGCCGCTCACTGGCTGAGCGAGGTGCGGGTGCAACACCGAGGGTTGCGATCCCGTTGCCGGTCCCGGTCCGGTACGGGCGCGACACTGAGGGTTGCGATCCGTTGCTGGTCACGAAAAAAGACAAAAAAAAAAAAAGGAAAAAAAGCCTCACTGAAATATTGAGCAGAATTCAATTCTCATGTAAAAAGATATTAATGACATAGTCATTTTAAAGTTTCTCTATACATAGTAGTAGTAATAAATTAGCTAATATCTATGAGCACTTATTTTAGACTGGTCACTTTTCTAATGCTTTTATATGTAGGATGTCCATATAATTTATTTCAGAAAATTAAAGGTGTTGCTGTTAAAAGTTACACCACTGAAACTGGTATAAATTGAGACTGTGCCAGGAAATTTACATTTATGATCATTATTTAATTTAATCCTTATAAAAGGACTGTACTATTATCATCTTTATTTTACAGATGAGGGAACTGAGACAGTGGGAAGTTATTAACTTGTTACAAATCATATACTAGAGAGTGAAACAGCATGATCTGAATATAGAGATCATGACTCCAGAAACTGGGCTCCTGCCCTACTCAAACTGCTGTCTGTACAGAAAGACCATATATGTCAAATGTACATGGATGAAGAAAAACTTCATATACAGTAGTCCTTACTGAAAAGTGGGGAAATTTTCACATATAGGATTCTTTGCTCTGTGCACATAAAAACATTTAATGATATAAACGTTCTCTCTATTATGTATACCTAACATGCATATATATTCTGTATATTATGTGTATGTGTATATATATATACATACATATAGATATAGTCTACTATAAATTCTGTCTTTACCAATAATATCTGTATGGTATTAATATGAAAATAGAACTCTTTTATTTTTTATTTTATTTTATTTTATTTTTATTTTTGTCTTTTTTCGTGACCAGCAACGGATCACAACCCTCAGTGTCGCGCCCGCACCGGACCGGGACCGGCAATGGGATCGCAACCCTCGGTGCTGTGCTCTGCACGTGGGATCCGAACCCTCGGCGGGAGCGTTGCCACGCTCCCAAGTGGCGCACTGTAGCAGTGCGCCACTGGGCCAGCCCTTATTTTTTATTTTATTTTTTATTTTTGAAAATAGAACTCTTTTAAATGTACTCTTAAATTGGTCACTATGATAATGAGGTTAAAAAGTGGCAAAGGTTGGTAAGCAACAAACTATGTGCTTAAAAGAAAAAAGAGATAAAGAACTTACCCCTAGATCTCCAGTCTTCTGGGTTTACCGACCACTTTTTTCCTTTAATACACACATGAGATATTCTGGGGGCTGCGGAAGTTTCAGCATGCTAACTTCTTCACTCATTTCTTCAATAACTACCTCCGACTTGTGCATTTGTCAAGAAACAGCTTTATCTCTGGTTCAATCTGAACCGGTCTACACTGCTGTCAATTTCTTGACAATTGCCTGGTAAAAAACCATCTTTTCTCTCCTGGAACTCTTGCCCTCTTTCTACACCTTTGTGCTAATATTGGATACCAAACCCTCTTCCTTTACTTTTCGAACTGCCAGTAATAAGATTATTGTGTGCGGTAGACTTCAACTGAAGGTTTCAGCTGATAGAGAGTAATTTAAAATGGGGAAATGTTATAAAACTGGCTGCCACTTCTATCTTGCTTCCCAATTTTATAATGTGCCCTCTCTGGAGACCGCTTTTTTGCTGGTTATCAGTTATCCAGTTTCACTCAAAGTTCCATCCTCAAATTTCCAAACTCCAAATTCCTGTTACTTGTTATAGTAAATTCATTACTTTGTCTAAACCTCTGTTCTCTAGACTATGCCTATTTTCCCACCTTCCTCTCTAAACCCAACACTCAATGTATTTCCTAAACAATAGATCTATTGCTAGAAAAAATGATACTCCCTGCCTTAGAATGCAGAAACAGTGATTTCTATTGTTGCATGGGCTATTTTTTCCTTCCTATTACAATGCTTTGGGGAAAAACAGAGTATAATGATGGAGAGCATGTCTATGTGCTTTGGATGAAAAAAGGATAAGGTAAGGTTTTTGAGTGCTGGAAAAAAATAAACTTTATCATGAAAAAAAATTATACATGGTGTTACCTAAACACAAACACCTTCCTTTTAGGAAAATAACAAAGAAGCACTTCATTTCCTCAACTATTGGTTAATGTCCCTGTATTCCTCAGAGTAATCTAGGCAACAGAATCAACCCTGCAATCTCAATAAATTTGGTTTATTGCTGGATTATTTAAGAGTCCAGTGTGAGTCAGGAGGCTCACCTTTACAGCTTTCCTCCAACGCTGAAGTACAAGTTGCAGTTCTGCAGAAACTGCGGCACCTCAGAACACTTCACTTGAACACAAAAGAGACAAAGAACATGTGAAAACCTCACACCAGCTCTTAACTGATGAGGACCCGGTCACATGGACTCAACCTAAGAATCTGTTGCAAGGGAAGCTGAAAAAAGTCTTTTGTGGGAACCCAGGAAGAGGAGAGGCGTCAGAAAGTGGCACTGACTCTCCTACAATTCCTATTTGTAGCAAATAAATCTCCCAACCGACTGTGAAATATTATAATATTTTGATTATTTGATTCTGTGACACTTAACATGAAGTTGCAGTGCTAAGGCACAAGATCTAAGCAAAATATCTTCTAGAGCTAAAAAACTAAATTTAGGGTGATTTCAACACTTTTACCTGAAAGATATTGCTGATTCTGACTAGTGAGTGTGACAGAGTATATAAAAAGAATGCTACTTCATAATTGAACATAGCATGGCATTTAAAGTACTCTTCAAGGATGTTTGTGCTAACTATAAATTTCAGAGTTCCTAAAAGTCTACACAATTACTCTTTTTCCCTAATTTGTATACATCAGATATTAAAGCCAGCCTCAGCATATTGCATTTTTATAGATTTCAACAGCTTGAGTCATCTCATTAAATTAATCATCCTAAGCATTTTCTTATTTGATTATCCTATGTGGATATACAAGTTTCTTTGGCTATCAGACTTTTAACATGATTTATAACAACTTTAAAATAGGCCTACTGTTTACAAAATTCTCTTTTTCTAAAATAGCCCTCTTTTTTTTAATTTTGCTTTTGTTTGATCTACCAAACAACAGCTTTTTTCTTTAGGAAAAAAATATGTCTTTTTCTATAATGAAACAAGTTCATTATAGAAAACACAAACCAGAAAACAATCATTATCTATGATCTCTCACACCAAAATATTAAGTATAATAATTTTATATGTATCCTACCTATTGCATATGTGTGTGTGAACACACGAGTGTAATATACACACACTCACTTATTTTCGTTTTTGCAAAAATTTGTTAACACACTTCAAAATGTCTTTCTACAAAACTTTGCTTTTAAAACACAAAATACTCAGTAAAAAAGGAAGAGGAAGCATGAGAAGACTGTTGTAAATTTCAAAAACCATTTAAGAAAACAACTCTCTGTCCAATATATGCAGATGATATTCCTTAGGGATAATTAATGTAACGTAGGAAACATTTAAATTTAGTTGTGCAATTTATATAATAGAGATTGAAGGCAATACTCAGAGTCTAGGAATGAAAAGCCACTTGCAATTGTCATTGAACATATTATGAGAAAATGCTTATTTACCTAACTCAATTTGCAAACATCAAGCCTCTCTGAGAGCTTATTTTGGAGGTTCTAGCAGGGGAGTGCAGCTAGCCATATACCCCTGACTTGAGAACAGTCCTTTTCTCTGACAGGGAAGGTTATCTTCTTCAACAGAGCTTGGAGCTTGTGGAGGGACGCATGTGGAACAGTGAGGGAGGAAGGGGACGCTTCTGCCTAGCCAGCCAGATCAGCCGAATCAACGCGGTCAATCAATGGGATGACAGATGTCACAAAATACTGGTTTTGTGAACAGATTTTCTTTCTTCAACAGTGGAATGCTCAATTTCCGCACCTTTTTCTATGTAGCTGTTACACACAGAGCAAATCTACCCTGTCAAACCTTTGACAAAAAATAGATAGTGCATTTTCTCTTAATGAACTTTTTTAGGGAATGAGAGAAAAACCAATATAATCTCATTTGTACCTCTAACTTTGTTATTTGAAAGTGATTTCTTTTGTGATTCCCAAGGAAAATTCATCAAATACGAAGAGTGAATTATGTTCTTACATCCCATNATATAACAAATAACATACAGTATGTTGTACGTTGTCCATACATTACATATACATGCAACACATGTGTGTATACATCTAGGTATAGATGTACATATACATTATAGCCTATTACAGTTTTTATTCATTTCATTGCACTGTATGCCACAAATATATAACAAATAACATACAATATGTTGTACGTTGTCCTATACATTATATATACATGCAATACTTGTGTGTATACATCTAGGTATAGATGTACATATACATGACTTGTATAATTATTGTCAATCCAATTAATAACAAAAGTGGCTCAGTACAGCTTAAAACTCGAGTGACTTGGCATTGAAATTCTAGTTCCACAGACAATTTGCTTTGTGTACCTGAACAAATCACTTGATTTTCCCCAAATTTCATTGAACTTACATTTCTAAGATATTCTCTAGGGCAATAAGAGATTTTTATATTTTATTCTTTAAACTTTTAAATTAATACTTCGTGTGATGTTAATATTGTTTGTGGTGCACTTGAATTGAAGACTATAGAAATTGATGCATTTTCCATTTCCACTTGCTGTGAGAAATGCCTGCTCCAAATAAGACTTTTATAAATCCTACCATGAGCTGAAATCATTCTGCTTTGTTCATGTCCCTTTGAGACAGCAATTATTCACAAATTGTATCACCAGCTGTGTTTTATAATATTCTCAGTTCTGTTATATAACTTTTAATTGTGTCCTGAGAGACACAAAGTCCATGATCCACATAAGTCATATTGCCTTTTATTTCCTTATTTCAATGATCTTTACTCACCATTTGATTTTTTTTCAGAATCTCTTTATGATAGCCAATTTAGAAAATAGTGTGATTGTTTTAAAACACAAACATGGTCCGGCCCGGTGGCGCACTGCTACAGTGCGCTGCTTGGGAGCACGGCGGCGCTCCTGCTGAGGGTTCGGATCCCACATACAGACCGGTTCCTGCTCACTGGCTGAGCGAGGTGCGGGCACAACACCGAGGGTTGCGATCCCGTTGCCGGTCCGGTCCAGTACGGGCACGACACTGAGGGTTGCGATCCGTTGCTGGACACGAAAAAAGACAAAAAAGAAAAAAAAAAAAAAAAAACCACAAACATTTAACTCTTTGTATGAACAATGCTTAATCCACACAATTTTCTTTTTCATTCAAGAGACCCTCTCTCTCTTTGCAAGAAAATGGGGCATTGGTTATTTGAAAGCCATGTGAGGAGTAATACTTTTAGTTTCTCTTATTCTCAACTATCTTTTTCCATTACTCTCCAAATATATAAAACTTAATATTTTTCCTGTTTTTATAAC
>NW_007740229.1:14384-15861 GCF_000696425.1 Galeopterus variegatus | reverse complement strand
CTGAGGGTTGCGATCCGTTGCTGGACACGAAAAAAGACAAAAAGGAAAAAAAAAAAAAACACAAACATTTAACTCTTTGTATGAACAATGCTTAATCCACACAATTTTCTTTTTCATTCAAGAGACCCTCTCTCTCTTTGCAAGAAAATGGGGCATTGGTTATTTGAAAGCCATGTGAGGAGTAATACTTTTAGTTTCTCTTATTCTCAACTATCTTTTTCCATTACTCTCCAAATATATAAAACTTAATATTTTTCCTGTTTTTATAACTTTTCTAAAAGATAAAACAAGACATTCTCACAATAGTTTTGTGTTTATAGCATTTTCAGTACAGAGCATAATAAGTAAAAATCTTTATCTTTAATGTAGGAAAATTTCTATAAAAATGAATTAATAAAATAAAAGTGAAATAATAAAAATGAAGTGATGGATTACATTAAAATCCTGAAAGCTAATTTGTTTGTGATCCAAATGGAATTAATATAGTAAGAGTTTCATTGACTAAAAAATCAGACAATCATCAAAAACAACCTGTCATTCATTCATTTTCTTTTAATTAATATATAATTATTATTTTTATTCAAGAACTATTTTGAGTGTTATCAATATAAAGATTTAAAAAAAAAAAAGACCTGCCTGTCTTCAAAGAGAATTTAGTTAAGGTAGTCGTTGAGTATTTTAGAGCAATTGGGCAGAAAGTATTTCCAAAGTAGAAATAGCATATGTGAATATTTTGATTACATTTTAATTTCTCAACCTTGCCTAATATTTACTTATTTCCTGCTATAATTTTGTTATTAGACCTCTATCAATTCAGTTTGCAAGAAGCAATACATTGGAAACATTTTGGGGTCAATAAATTGTAAATTTCTGATATATTTAATGAGACATAATTCTGTTATTATGAATCAGCTTAAAGTTTTTTTCATTGATAAAAGGAAAAGACGGGTCATGAACAAAGTAAAGCACACACTTGTTTGATTACCCAAACATTCTCAGATGTGCATTTCCATATTCAAATAGTAGCACAATGTTAATCCTGGGTTTTCAGGAGCAAGAACCATACTTTAAAGGATCAATTTATTCAACCTACTAAAGAGATGGGAAGATTAGTGATCAATCAGCTATGTGATTTTTATTGTAGAAATCTGTGATGTCCTGCCATTTTTCTCTTCCCTTGTTTATTTTTGTCTCCTGACTTTCTTTGCTTGGATACTCTATATCAAATGTCAAAATAAGTACTGTTTTACTCCAAAACTGCTATTTCCCCTTTTGTTTCCTTAATTCCAGTGGTATTACACCTGTTTATGAGCCTTAAAATATCAGTTATGTTCAAGCACTAGAAAATCAAGTCTCTGTCTTTTATCCCAGAACAAAATTTGACTCTTTTATTATATATAATCTGTCAGATTTTTGAAAAATTTGTATACCTACACCCTTAATTCCTAGTACTGACCATGCATCTACGGCCTCATCA
>NW_007740229.1:12067-12916 GCF_000696425.1 Galeopterus variegatus | reverse complement strand
TTTGCCAGATTCTGGTTCAATCTATTTCATTTTATCAGAACCCATAAAGTAATATGTACCTCCAAATAGCCTAGCTTCTTTCTAGGCTGATTTTGTCTGTTTTTTGTATTCATATAAATACATTTTCACTCATTAAAACAATTTATTTCTGTCACATCATAAATAAACCCAATTTAAATGATCAATAAAATAGTGATAAACACATATCAGCACCTGGTGTAACTTCATTCTTCTCAGGAGGAAGACTTAGGAGACTGTACTGCGGAGCCCACAGTGGAAGACCCTAAACGAGCACAGAGCTCTCGTGTTAGTGCTTTTATTGCGTGCAGTACTAAAGCGGTGAAGGATGCCTTCATTAGTGTGTTTCTGGGTCAAACCCATTCTTTGTCACACTAAACCCGGAACCACATCAGGATCAGAAGAGACTCTATTGTGACATGTGACTGCTTACCACAGTCTCCCAGCTTAGCATAGATCAGAAAGTGTNCAATCAGCTATGTGATTTTTATTGTAGAAATCTGTGATGTCCTGCCATTTTTCTCTTCCCTCGTTTATTTTTGTCTCCTGAATTTCTTTGCTTGGATACTCAATATCAAATGTCAAAAAAAAAGTACTGTTTTACTCCAAACCTGCTATTTCCCCTTTTGTTTCCTTAATTCCAGTGGTATTACACCTCTTTAGGAGCCTTAAAATATCAGTTATGTTCAAGCACTAGAAAATCAAGTCTCTATCTTTTATCCCAGAACAAAATTTGACTCTTTTATTATATATAATCTGTCAGACTTTTTAAAAATTTGTATACCTACACCCTTAATTCCTAGTACTGACCATGCATCTACGGCCTCATCA
>NW_007740229.1:7840-10120 GCF_000696425.1 Galeopterus variegatus | reverse complement strand
TCCCAGCTTAGCATAGATCAGAAAGTGTAATCCTTCCTCATTTCTACAATGTTATACGTGCAGCCAAGTAGTGTTCTCTATCTGAGGCACTGACTGTCAGCATCTCCTATGGTATAATGGGACAGTAAGAGAAAACACTTATTTAAGCAAAGAATGACAAAAGGTTTTTTGCTCTTATTTTGATAACAATTATTCAGTAGTATTACTTACTGATGTTATTTAGTGTTATCCAAAAAGGTTGTAAATGGTCAAATTAGTCAATTAACGATTGTTCTTTCACTGACATACATTATTTTCCTATTTGTACAAGGTAATTTAAGTATGAAAATTATGTAAAAGGGCTGTTGAGAAGATTAAAGGACATAAGGAGTTGAGCAGATTAAAGGATCGTCTAATACAGGGTTTAGTACTGAGTTTCATAAGTGTCCAAATCAGCCACTAACGTTGTTGCTATTACTATAAGCAGTAGCAGTAGGCAACGTCACAGTGATACGGAGCACTAACAAGTATTTTTCCAAACTTTACTTCAGTAAAATCTGTTGGTCATTTTTGGGGAGAGTTCATATTTATTTTTCATTGAATTCAGATAAAAATATAACCACCACGTTAGAGAAATGGTATAAATTCAGTACTTTTTTTCCCACAACAAAATTCCAAGATTTTTGACACATTTAGTTTATGTAGACCACCACTGGAAAAACAAATCCATTAAATATTTTGATATAAAGTGTAGTGTTCAATTAAGGGAGTACAGTCGGCCCTTTGAATATAACGGAGGATTGGTTCCAGGACTCCCGTGGGTACCAAAATCCCAGGATGCTCAAGTTCCTCACTTGTCCCTGTGGAGCCCCCTTTATGAAAAGTTGCCCTCTGAATAGGAGGGTCCCGCATTCCGCAAATACTATATTTGCAATCTGGGTTTGGTTAAATCCACAGAGCCTACATATAAGTGGACACCTGCAGTTCAAACTCGTGATGTTCAAGTGTCAACTGTAGTTCTGGAAATCCAGCATTCTACTTTCCATATAAAAGAAGGGATTGTTCTTGCTAAAACTGGTAAAGATTCAGGCATGAATTTTGACTTGTCTGCAATCAACACAAAACTAATCATGAGAATATTCCATTTAGGTCATGAACAGTTCGGTACCTTTGACACTTACAAAGAATATTAATCTTTTGATATTTTGATGTACTTATTATTCAAAGTATTTTATTTGATTTCTGATTCCTTAATTATTGAATTAATATGCAAAGAATAAGTCAACATTGACATGGCATTAACAAACAGAATGAGAAAGTTATTCCTTTTAAAATTTCTTTCACTTTTTTTTTTGTTTTTTTTTTTTGGTGGCTGGTTGGTAAAAAGATCCAAACCCCTGACCTTAGAGTTACCAGCACCATGCTCTCCTAAGTAAGCTAACCGGCCAGCCATTTTATTTCTTCTAGAAGAGAGAAAGTCTCAATTTGCTGCTAGCCTGAAATAGTTACTGCTTGCTTGCTCTCTAATAGAGAAAAACTTGGCCTCATTGTCAACATGACTAGCTAAACAAAATAATACAATTTTCTCTCGATTATTCCATACTTCCATATTTAATAGTTATTTCCCTTTATTTCAAGTCATTCTGGGGTTTTTTTTTTTTTTTTGACTTGCTATAAAGTTTCCTATGTAAATAAATTGACTTAAAGAAAGGAATTTAATACAAAGAAGAGTATTAAGTACATAATTGTAGAGGTAACATGCAGAGGTGGTAAAAGTTGTGGTAACATTATATTAACAATGGTTGATTCCTTTTATAAGAAAAAGGCAGATTAGGGTTTTTATAGCAAGTAGCGTGAGCCTAAAAAGAGAGATAATTTTTAATATAAGCAGATAAGAAAGTTTTGGTGAGTAAAGCAAACCGTTTTGTTATACACACTTCTATTTGCTAGGACGCTGGTGTCAGAAGAGATGATGGCATGTTCCATTTAGCAAGAAAACCTTTCAGTTATCTTAATCAGTATGACAGAGAAATTGATTTACATTGTTAAACAAACAATTTCTGCCATAACACGCCTTCAAATTGGGATTTGTGATGATTTTTATTTTTAATACATAAAAATAAACATTCTTGATTTTTTAATCATAATTTCAGGTATGACTTCTTATCATTTTGATTGGTACATATGAAGACCTTAATTTTTCTTTGAAATGGTAAATGAAATTGGGATTATAAAAGCCTGGATTTTTTATGCATTAAATTGATGTAAAGAGTCATTCACATCAACATATTCATCTATGGC
>NW_007740229.1:6062-6767 GCF_000696425.1 Galeopterus variegatus | reverse complement strand
TTAAAGATTTGCTCATTTACAATTCAGATGTCCTCAGACACAAGTATTTTTGCTATTTTTTTTCTTTTGTATTAAAAGTTCTAACAATAATTTTAAAATAAATTAGCATACAAATATTTAGATATCAGCATAGCACTGCAATGCAGGATTCTTTCCTACAACATATTTTTACTTTATATTAATTCAAATGATTTTGTTTATTATATTACAGGTAGATGTCATGAAATAATGTTATAAAGAATAAATCAGCCAAAGACATGATGTGAAATAGTTTAAATGTATTACTTCCTGTTAGTTTTAGTTTTATAGCTGGAAATAGATAAACATAACTATTTATTTATATTGCCCCCACACTACCAACTTTAGAAAAACTCACCTATTTCACAAGCGAATAGAGATTATTAATGTACATAAAAGGTATAAAAGGTCAACAGTGATGGGTCCACGAAAAATAGAGATTGTAGAAATGGCTCCAGATGTAAAAGAATGAANCATAAAGATGGCCGTAAATGTTGCCATTTTACATTTATGGAAAGATAAGATTAATAGTATTAGTAAGTATTAATAGTATTAGTGTCCTCACAAGGTCATAAAACTTAGTGGTAAATCAAAGATTTGAGATTAAAGCATAAGATACCAGTTTCTGTGTATTTTTTGTTAGTTTTATTTGCTTATTTTGCAGCCTTATTTTTTTTTAATCCTGTT
>NW_007740229.1:2990-4064 GCF_000696425.1 Galeopterus variegatus | reverse complement strand
TCCAAATTAACAGCCCTGCACAGTGAACTCTTTCCAACCTCAGAAGTTGTATACCTGGAAATATAACATTGTTGGGAAAAAACCCTGTAGGAAACAGGAAGTACTCATAGAAAATGAGTTTTAGAAGACAACACAATCATTCAATATAACATAATAAGAGACTTCTTTTCAGTGATGTTGATATACATGTGTTAATGTATATCAACCCAACCCAACCAGGTGCACATGTCATCAACCAAAGAAGCCAAGGAGAACAGGAAGGGAGACAACAGCATCAATATTTTGGAAGCCAAAAGCAGGTGTAGCTGATATTGCACACAAAGAGCACTGAAACGTCTGCTGGCCACGGAGAAACCCAGAAGCAATCGGATTGGTGCAGAGATCACCTGAGGTCTCAGAATCTAGAAGCTTCAAGTACTTCTCAAAGGTGGGACTCACCTACCTTTCTCCCAGATCCTCTTTTTCTCCTGATGCAGCTGGATAGTTTCTCCCCTAACAATCCAGGAGAGGTTGAAGTACAGTCCCCTAATCTCTGCAGTAATGGTCCTCACTGTGGTGGCACTTGGGCTGAAAGTAGGGGATTAACTGAAAAGTCTGCACACTAAACAGTGAGATTCCTATCCTGAAACCTTCACTTGGCTTCAACAAATTCTGGCAGCCAGTTTTACAACTNGAAAAATCTCAGAGATGCTGAAAGTAGAATATCCACAAAAAAGCAGTCCAACCTGTTCACACCTCAGTGCAGCCCACAAAAAGACTTGCAAAACTTATAAAATCTGAGATGATGAGAGTTAAGGTACTTACAAGTAAATTTAGTTTTCAGGAGAAGAAAACAATGTCAACTATTATTTCTTCTTCACCTTGAGTGAAACACAAATAGAGGCCATAAAGAGTAATGTAAAGAGAGGAGGAAACAAAATAATCATACATTTTTATTTTTATAAGCATATATAAAGCATGTTATTTCAAAATCACATTTGGCAAAATTGGTGTGAGAGTTCTCTATTTTTTTTTTTCGTTTTTTTTTTTTTTTTTTGTTTTTTTCCGGGTCCGGCAACGGATCCCAACCCCCAG
>NW_007740229.1:0-2137 GCF_000696425.1 Galeopterus variegatus | reverse complement strand
TTTTTTTTTTTTTTTTTTTTTTTTTTTTTTTTTTTTTTGTCTTTTTCCGTGTCCGGCAACGGATCGCAACCCCCCGTGTCGCCCCCGTACCGGACCGGGACCAGCAACAGGATCGCAAACCTCGGTGTTGCGCCCGCACCTCGCTCAGCCAGTGAGCGGGAACCGGTCTGTATGTGGGATCCGAACCCTCGTCAGGAGCGCCGCTGCGCTTCCCAAGCGGTGCAATACAGCAGTGCGCCACCGGGCCGGCCCAGAGTTCTCTATTTTTGATGTGCATGTGTTTTTTGTTTCCATGAGGTTTTTTTTTCCCCCCTTATTTTCAGCTGTCCATGTTCATTGCTATTTCAACATGGTATTAAACTTTTCTTGGACCCAAATAAATATTAGCATCATCAGAAAAATGGACTAATAATCAAATTAGTGTAATCAAATCATTCATTTTAGCAAGTCACACAAAACTAGTATTTTCAAAACTGCAAGATAATTATTAGTAAATTCAATAATTAGGTTATTTTGATAAATGTAAATGGTTTAATATAATAGCTTATTACTAGATACAAATTTTCTATTAATTTTTTCTCTGCTTTTAAAAAATGTATTAGCTTCATGCTGCATTTATTTTATTCTAAAATAAAAAGAAAACAGAATGTAAAGCTAATGGGTTAAAGATTTTGAATTTTATTGTTTTTTGACCCAGAAAGCAAAGAATATTTTGACTTTGAATATCTGTACAGATATCCCTGCCTTCTTAGGGTACCATCCTGAATACTTATTTATAAATTTTGGTTCCAACAATGTAATATTCTATTTCTTTCTTCTTTTACCATATATGAACCAAATATGCCTTTTTTGCATGTTGTTGTTCTGGAATATTTTTTAAAATTTTGGTAGCATATATATGATTTGATTTACAGTCTTATTTATGGTATCTAACTGAGAACACAATATTTTTATAGCTAACATAAAACTTTTAATAAAAAGAAAAAATCTCTACTTTGAAATGTGTGCAAAAATGATCACAATAAGTGGAACTTTAAATACTTTTCAGAGAAATGGTATTTTACAAAAAGTGTAAAAGCTAAATTCCTTCTTCTTTGGAAACAGATATTTTTTCCTTAGATATAAAATTCAGATTTTCAAATTGTTGTCTGAACTAAAGTACACTTTTCAGATGGCCACTAATTTTAATATTTAGTGATAAATAGTCAAAAAATAACTGCAAACTCATGCCATAGAATGATTCTGCCCAATAAATTTCACAGCACATTTAAAAAATATATATATAATTCAGTATTTTCTGCTTAAACAACAGAACTTTGATTCCAGAAATAATACCATCTTCCTGAGATGAACAGGCAATTGTCCACTACTTAATTCCTTATGGGAATTATCTAGACACAGACTTGTCCCAGCAGAGAGATTTGGGGGGCAGAGGGGACAAAAAACCCAGCAGGATGGGCATTATGAATTGGAAAGTTGAGGAGTCACAACAGTACAGCTGCTTTTCCCCATGGACTATTTACTGAATCCTAGGGTGGCATACGAAGCCGATGCTGAGCAGAACCTGAAGGGGGATGTGAAAACTCCCCAAATTTCATAAACTAGGAGAAAATATCCCATTAGAAGGAAGAAACCTGCCATAAACACAAGGCCTGCTCGTTCTCAAAGCACTCGCAAGACTCTGAAGCCACATAGAGCAGGAGGATGAGGAACCAAACTCAAAACTTCCAAAGGGTGGAACCGAATGTCCCGTTGCACCGTCTTCTGTAGAAGCCCAACAGGTCCTCACACAAAGCCCCTAAGACGGAGAGAGGACAGAGTCTTCTCCCACGGTCTCATGTACCCTAACTTGAATATTACCCGTAACTAGAGTAAGACAAGATTCTGCATAAATTGTATTTTTATTTTATTCTTTTACTTTATAAGATGCAATTGCTGAGGTACATTTTCCATGTAGATTAGTGGACCGGAATGGAAGATTATCTTATGATAATAATGTCACACAACTCTTTGATCCCTTTACTTTGAGAGAATCACACATGGATCTACTGCCAAATGCTATTTTTTGTGAGTTGCCAACTTTTTTACATTCTCTTTCCATCTACTGAAAGAAAAGAATTAGAAGCCACTAAGTTGC
>NW_007740228.1:40639-49437 GCF_000696425.1 Galeopterus variegatus | reverse complement strand
TTGTGGTGAATCACAGTGGAACACCCGCTATTATACTGCTGACAGTGATGAAATGCAAAATTTTCAGGCTCCAGGCTGCTGTTGGTGACTCTAAAGTCTGTCTCAGACACACAGCCATTGAACAGGGCTTGGATGCTGGCGGCCCTGATTTATGCTCTATAGATAAGAAACCTGAAAGCCTGCCTAGGTTTCTGCTGGTTTCAGGCCAAAGAGCTGCCAATCCCATGGCTCTGCAGGTTAGGGTGGCTCTTTCCTCTGGAGGCAAGGACATTGAGGTTGGAGTCCGCATAATCACGAGTTCTCCAGTGGTATCTGAGATTAGAGATGAGACTGAAAAGTTACCCTTGAAATCTAGTTAACAGTGGAACCAGATGGTTGATCTACATTGAGATTTTATTGTTCTGCTTGCTGATTAGAGGTGCCAGGTCACAGAAACCCAAGAATGTCGAGAGAGTTTTCACTGGCATGCAGAAGCATCCTATGTTCCTCTCACCTGGGAGCCAGAGGAACAGCAGGCATAGAAACCAAGCTGGGGCAGCCATGGCTTACTCTGGGTCCTAACTGAAGGAGATCATCCCCAGAGCTCTGAGCTGGGCATTGCTATGGGCTCTGGGCAGTAGGAAGGTCTGGGAGGGACATGCAAAGCAGCTGGGGTGGGATGAGCTGGACTTCCAGTTTTAGAGTGACCTGCCTCCTTTTCTCTGCGCTTTAGCAGCCCATGCCTAAGTAGTGAGGTCAGAAATCTCTGTTTTCTCAGCCTGAGAGTAGAATTTCTCCCCTGTAGTCACAGAACTTAATCCATGTGTTCTCCTGCCTCTTCCGTCTCTTAGATCCAGGCAGCTGGTGTTTGACACAAGTTTATTGGAAAGAAAGTAGAATCCTGAGGTCCTATTTCTCTTTCCACCCAAATGTGCTTTGTCATCTTCCTATGTCCATGATTGTATCAGGTTAGAATGAAGCGTTGATCAGAACTTTATTGTCCAAATATGCCTTTCTCTCTGCTCCAAATATGACATTTCCTGAGGGCCTGGAAGCTACCTCATTTTATCCTCAGCAAACTTAAAAACATAGTCAGCACCCTGACTTGCCAGCTTTCCATCACAATGAGAGTATCTTTCCTGATGATAGACAGTACAGGGTATTTGGGGAAGGCAGATCAGTGCTGGGAGTTGCCCAAGCCTGCTCCTTTGGTCTTTCTAAATATTTTTGTCCATGAAATTCATGGTAATAAGTATCTTTCTGTTTACCAGCCAGAATGCCTTCTCTCACATCCACGTGATTCAGAACAAATGACAGAACAAATAAAGAAGAATGAATGGACTCGTTCCTGCACTTCTCAACTCTGCAGCTGACCAACAGGCTGTAGTTGCTACTTACATCTCCTCGTCTCCATGTGCATCTCATGTTCCCTTTGCCTCACCAGCATCCCTAGTGCATGTGATGCTCACCTGACTGTGTCATCTAAAGCTTCATTCTGGTGTCTGTGGATGTATTGTATTAGATTTTTTCTGTGAAAATGGCAGTAAACTGAGATACTTCAGAGGATCCTCTAGGTTCCACATATTCTCTAATTCTCTAATTCCTCTCTAAAATATATAGAAGCAATCCTATTTTCCCTTGATGTCAGGTCAGTGCACACCATAACTCCATTTTTTAACACTATATTCAATATCATAGTGATGTCTAAATGGACACATATTTATCATTTCTTTCTATTTAACGGAACCATTACATTTAATGACCAAGTTAATGATTATTGCTATGTCAACCTTTTGGATTAAGAACTTTCAAACAAAACACCATATACATGCGATAATAGAAACAGAAAATATCAGACTGTTTTGTGGCATAATAAACAGTGAAGAGTTCATCCCTTGTTTCCCAGAGACAAATTTTCTGTCTATGGGGGTAAGAGCACCATACATGGTGAGTTTTCCAGAAGCTCCACCACATCTGCTATGACAGCAATTCAACAACATGAGGGCTTGAGTGTCATCACTGCTTGACTTATACTGTGCCCCTATTTTTATAAGGACATCTGCATCTGTGTACATAATAAGTTCATGAAAATACACTTTTTGCCTCACTTATTTTTTGCTATATTAACTAACTTGGTCTAATGAGATGAAATGTAAGAATTTCCCAACTCTAATTAAAAACACTTAGAAAACTCTAAAACTATATTTCTGTAAGAAACATGGCTGACAAGAAAGGCAGAGGCACATACAGGAGAACAATCATTGTCTCTACATGTTGGATGAGGTCCATTGAAATCAACAGAACACCAATTGTTAGTCTGATCCCTGATGAGTGGTACAATATTAGGGGTTCAGGAGTGATCATTCTTCTTGGCACAGTGGGTGCTCAGAAGTGCCAGTGGACATGGGAGCTTGGGTTAGTTGAAATGTATCCTCTTAAGCCCATGCATGAACATCCATGACACTGGTTCATGAGACTCATGGGAAAGCTGAGAAAGGAGACTGGTTGAAGTCTATGCAGGGGATCATCTTAGTCATTCAGAGGACCTTGCTCAGTAATGGTCTATAGGTGAGTATTCATTTGAAAAGCTATTATTTTCAATCTTGGCCCACTTTTAAAAGGTCCTGTCCTAACTCTTCAAAACAACTGTGTCTCTAATCCCTCAAGCATGTTTCTTCTAAGGTTTTATAATATGTCAAAGTCAATAGTCAGTGTCATTGAATTATCTATTTCTCCTTGCAAAGTGGCCATCAGATGTAACCCTTGGAATTTATCCATTGTTGTGATTTTTACATTCTTCCTCTACTATGGCAGTGATGTGACATCATTCCAGCATCCACTGTTAGGAGAACTACATCCAACATAGCATCATTGTTGATATACAGTTAATGGGCGGCAGTGAAGTGACATCATTCCAGCATCCACTGTTAGGAGAACTCCATCCAACATAGCATCATTGTTGATATACAGTTAATGGGGAGTTTCACAGGTGCAATGATTTAATTTTTAACATTAGGCAAAATTATGTCTATCCATATTCTTTTGACTTCTATTCCATTGGAAAAAAAAGTTTAAGGGGAGCACACCCATTAAGTGAGAGTTTTATAAATAAAGATTTCAAAGAAGATGTCTTTAGCAAGAGAAGATACCATAATTGGTCCTGGACAACAGTTTTCTGATGTGTAGTAATCAGAACAAACTTTTTATTATTATTATTGTTGTTATTATTACTTACTGTAAGCATATCGTTATTACAAATAATGATTTTTTTATGACCTTTACCCAACCTATCCCTCTCAAAGTCCTCCCCTGCCCCTGTCTCTCCGCCACCACTAGTATCCTTAGGTTAATTTTCCCCTTCTGAAAGTTCACTGGCCACCACTAGTATCCTTAGGTTTATTTTCCCCTTCTGAAAGTTCACTGTATTGTTTTGGTTTCTTTCCCTCTCCCTCCTCCCTTCCCTCTCCCTCCCCTCCCCCCTCCTCCTCTCCCTCTCTCTCCTTAGCAACCAGTTATAAGTGAGAACATGCAAAATTTCTCTTTCCCTGTCTGGCTTATTTCACTTAACATAATTTTCTCCAGACTCATCCATGTTGCTACAAATGGCAGAATTTCATTCTTTCCTATGGCTGAGTAGTATTCCTTTGTGTATATATACCACATTTTCATTATCTAGTCATCTGTCGATGTACACTTAAGTTGGTTCCATATTTTGGTTACTGTAAACAGAGTACAGTGAACATAGGAGTGTAGGTATCCCTTTGACATTATGATTTCTATACATTCAGATATATACACAGCAGAGGGATTGCTGGATCATACAGAAGTTCTATCTGTAGTTGTTTGAGGGACTTCCATACTGTTTTCCATAATGACTGTACTAATTTACAGTCCCAGCAACAGTGTAAGAATGTTCCCCTCTCCCTGCATCCTTGCCAGCATTTGTTGTTCTCTGTCTTTTTAATAATGGCCAGTCTAACGTGGGTTAGATGATATTTCAATGTGGTTTTGATAGTATTTCTCTGATAACTATGATGCATTCGGATATATGCACAGCAGAAGGATTGCTGGATTGTACAGAAGTTCTATCTGTAGTTGTTTGAGGAACTTCCATTCTGTTTTGCATAACGACTGTACTAATTTACAGTCCCACCAACAGTGTAAGAATGTTCCCCTCTCCCTGCATCCTAGCCAGCATTTGTTATTCACTGTCTCTTTAATAATGGCCAGTCTAACGTGGGTTAGATGATATTTCAATGTGGTTTTGATTGTATTTCTCTGATAACTAGTGATGTTGAGCATTTTTCATATACCAATAGGCCACTTGTATGTCTTCCTTTGAAAAATGTCTAATTTATCTCTTTTTCACATTTTTTTAATTGGGGGAATTTTTTTTTACTGTTTAGTTGTTTGAGTTCTTTACATATTCTGGATATTAATCCCTTGTCAGATGTATTGTTTGAAATATTTTCCCACATTCTGTAAGTTGTCTTTCTGCTCTGTTGATTGTTTCCTTTGCTGTGCAGAAGCCTTTTAATTTGATATAATCCCATTTGTTTATTTTTTATTTTGTTGCTTATACTTTTTGATTCTTATTCATAAAGTGTTTGCCCACTTATTCATAAAGTGTTTGTATTTCCTGGAGTATTTCTCCTGTGTTTTCCTTTGGTAATTCTACAGTTTCATGTCTTATATTTAAGTCTTTAACCCATTTTAAGTTGATTTTGGTATACAGTGAGAGGAGCAGGTCCAGCTCATTCTTCTGCATGTAGAAGTCCAATTTACTCAGCAGCATTTATTGAAGAGGTAGTCTTTTCCCCTGTGTATATTCTTATTGCCTTTGTCAAAATCAGTTGGCTGTAAGTATGTGGGTTGATTCCTGAGTTTTCTATTTGTTCCACTCATCCAATTGTCTTTATCATCTTTATGCCAGTACCATGTTGTTTAGTTACAACACCTTTGCAATATAATTTGAAGTCAGGTAGTGTTATGCCTCCAGCTTTATTTATTTATTTATTTATGCTCAGGATTGCTTTTGCTATTCCGGGTCTTTTGTAGTTCCATATGAATGTTAGGATTGCATTTTCTATTTCTGCGCAGCATGACATTGGTATTTTGATGGGGATTGCATTGAATCTTTAGATTGATTTGGGTAGAACAGAGATTTTCACAATGTTAATTCTTCCCATCCAAGAGCATGGTATATCTTTCCATCTTTTTGTGTCCACTTTCATCTCTTTCAGTAGTGATTTGTAGTTCTTACTGTAGAGATCTTTTGCTTCATTTGTTAAGTTGATCCCTAAGTATATATATATATTTTTTTGGTGACTATTGTAAATGGGATTGCCTTCTTGATTTCTTTTTCTGCTATTTCATTACTGGAGAATAAGAATGCTACTGATTTTGGGGTGTTAATTTAGTATCTTGCAACATTACTGAAATTGTTGATCAGCTCTAAGAGTTCTTTTAGTATAGTGTATAGGTTATTCTGAATATAAGATCATGTCATATACAAACAGGGATAGTTTGAATTTTCCCTTTCCAATGTGGATACCCTTTATTTCTTTCTCTTGCCTGATTGCTTCAGGTGCTGGACCACTCCTGCTCTGGGCCCAGGAGAAGGCACACCCACCAACCGAACAGGAGCTATGTCAGCCCACCCAATACTCAATTGCATTAATACAAGAAGAGTCACCAGCAGAGCCTACAAATAGAGGAGGAATTCTTTCCCCTCACAGCATACTCCAGAGTCATAGAAGAAACAAGTATCTTACCAGATGACAAAACATCAGTGAGAAAATACTAGAACAACAAATAAAGAGGAAGATATGACACCATTGAAAGAACATGGTAATTCTCAGAGTAATCTAAATTTAATTTGCATATTTATTTTGTACAGATGCATATGTTGCATATATATTAAATACATGTATATATTTATAGCCTTATTTATACATACATGTATATATATTTATGCAGCCAACATTTTGTCAGATAAATATATATGCATCTGTATGTATATTATATACCTATACTCTCATATTTCCATAAATGATGTAAATTTCTCTCATTTATTCAAATATTATTTAATCTTAATTTCAAAACATCAGTGAGAAAATACTAGAACTACAAATAAACAGGAAGATATGACACCACTGAAAGAATATGGTAATTCTCAGAGTAATCTAAATTTAATTTGCATATTTATTTTGTACAGATGCATATGTTGCATATATATTAAATACATGTATATATTTATAGCCTTATTTATACATACATGTATATATGTTTATGCAGCCAACATTTTGTCCAATAAATATATATGCATCTGTATGTATATTATATACCTATACTCTCATATTTCCATAAATGATGCAAATTTCACTCATTTATTCAAGTATTATTTAATCTTAATTTCTACCTTATATTCTTAAATGGTTTAAAGTGGATTATTCAATTTTTATATTAATGCCATCAATTTTGATAAAATACATATATCTATATGGTTAGATGTGTAAATGCTACATTGGTCAGTGTTTGGACAGCAATGATTGGTAACCAACCACTTAAAACTCAGTGCCTTCTAACACTAGTATCTATTTTCACCTTCATGGAGTTTATTTTAACAATTATCTGGCTTATGAAGGTGGGGTGGTCTGCTGTAGGGCAATTAGCTGGTCTCCAGCTTATGCATTGGGATATTCTGAGGCCAATGCTGAAGGACAAGGACTACCAAGAGTACAACATTCCTGTGGCAGGATGCAGGAGTAAATAACACCCCCAAACCAAGTTGCACAGGAAAATTTAAGTCTAATGATCTCTACCACAATTGCACACAATTTTAATTTATTCTTTCACCATGGTAATTCTTAAAATTTTAAATACATTTATTCCATTTAATTTTCAAGGTATTTTATCATTTCATGAACAAATAATTATAATTTTCATACTTTACAATCTTAAAAAAAAGTTTTCAAGTGTAATTTCACATGAATTAGAAAATAGTGGTGCAAAGTAGTTCTAGGCATCTTTAATTAACAATAATTTATTGTATGTTCTCAAATGGCTACAGGACAGGAGCCCAAATGTTCTCATCACTAAGAAATGATAAATATTGAAATAATGAATTTGCTAACTAACCTGATTTGATCATTACATATTATATACATGTATTGAAATATAACTCTGTACCCCATAAATATGTACAATCAATAAACTTTAACTAATAAATAAGTAAATTTCTTATAAAATGAAAATTAAATAAACCTGGGTGTGTTTTCAACCTGTGACTTTATATAGAAATTTTCTAAAATGGCCTCTGAGAAAGTAAAGAATATATCTATTTAGCTGAAGTGTATGTCCCCTAAAATATAGCTTCTTAAACCTTCTACACATCCCATTACNTGTCAAATGATTGTTATACACTTCCTGCAATTATCAGATTATTCTGCTTACTCTATGACTTAATGATGTTTTCTTGCTATGATCCCACACTTGCTATTAATACTGGAAAGCACGTCCAAGTGTATAATGGGTCCATCCCCATTAGGCAAGATTTTGAGGCTTGGGGAAATAGTGACAATATTGCATGACAACTGTCAAGTAGCATCATCATCACTTCTGTAAGCACAGTTCTCAGAACTCCTTTTCCCCTCTTTAGTTTTATATAGAGTTGCTCAATGAAGAGCCCTCCATGAGATTAGGAAATCAGAGGAGGGGAATTCAATCCTTTCTATCAGCACCTGCAGGCTGACACACAAGCAGATGTGAGGATGGGAGAATCAGCTGATGTTGTGCTACAGACATGCGAGAGAAATAGCACCCTCTGCCCTGGGCTTCCGAGACAGGTTTGAGTGATATAGGAGGTGCTCAGAGTACCTGGGTTCAGGTTTTAGGACACGCCTCTGGGTTTCCAGCCACTCCCAGATGTATCAGGCCACCTCTTCTGGACTCTCCCCTGGAGGAAAGTTACTGTTGCAAGTTAGACCTATTATCAGCACCAGAATGGGGAAAATGAAACCACAACGGCCTGATTTATGCAAATCCAGTGGCTATGCATGCTTGATAGAGAGCACAGAACATTCTTGAATATGCCTGGGGCATGTGATATAGTCTAACTAATGCACATGCTCCAGGAACAGACCGACTATGTGCATGACTAAATGTTACTAACTCTGAACTACCCCCTTAATGAATATTCATTAGATAGAGGAAATATAAAAGCCACATCCCAGCTGAAGGTGGGGTTGTTGCTTACTTTCCTGGAGGCAACCTGCACGTGTGTGTATATTTTACTTTGTATCTAACTTACTTTCAGGAAGTGGCTGCCCATTCCCTTGAGTTGGCCTGCACTTTGTTCTGAACTTTAAATGTTTTTCTTGCTTGTGTGTTAGACTTGATGTCTGTATTGAACTTACTTTTGTGTTAAACTTGGTGTGGGTCCTGCTAAGTTGCTGGAGCTATGCTGCACTCCCTGTGCGGAATCTGTATTTCTTGTCTACTATATTAAGCTTGTTCTCACTTTCTACTATGACTCTGGTTGAATTCTTTCCTCTGGTAGAGTCAAGAACCTAATAAGTGGGTTGAAGCTGACTACTGGGCCCCTGGACGCTACCTCTTACATCATGAGGACGACATGGTTAGGCAGCCTGTGCCCTGGCTTGTAGAGGAGCACCAGAGAATCCCCTGTTCCTAGTATCTGCATACCTGACCGTCACACTCAAGGCATTTAAAAGCAGTAGTTTCTATGCTAATTCTTGCTATTAAAATGATTCCTGTTTGGAATATCAGGAGTGGCTCTGCTTTTGCTATATGGATCT
>NW_007740228.1:37214-40628 GCF_000696425.1 Galeopterus variegatus | reverse complement strand
AAATGGTTGTTATACACTTCACGCAATTATCAGATTATT
The DNA here is from genome assembly GCF_000696425.1 of Galeopterus variegatus. Lineage (NCBI taxonomy): Eukaryota > Metazoa > Chordata > Mammalia > Dermoptera > Cynocephalidae > Galeopterus > Galeopterus variegatus. The sequence goes on along the minus strand of NW_007740228.1, from coordinate 40,589 downwards.
TTGCTTACTCTATGACTTAATGAAGTTTTCTTGCTATGATCCCACACTTGCTGTTAATACTGGAAATCACGTCCAAGTGTATAATGGGTCCATCCCCATTAGGCAAGATTTTGAGCCATGGGGAAATAGTGACAATATCGCATGACAACTGTCAAGTAGCATCATCATCACTTCTGTAAGCACAGTTCTCCGAACCCCTTGTCCCCTCTTTAGTTTTATATAGAGTTGCTCAATGAAGAGCCCTCCGTGAGATTAGGAAATCAGAGGAGGAGGATTCAATCCTTTCTATCAGCACCTGCAGGCTGACACACAAGCGGATGTGAGGATGGGAGAATCAGCTGATGATGTGCTGCAGACATCCCAGAGAAACAGCACCCCCGGCCCTAGGCTTCCCAGACAGGTTTGAGTGATATAGGAGGTGCTCAGTTTCCCTGGGTTCAGGTTTTAGGACACGCCTCTGGGTTTCCAGCCACTCCCTGAGGTCTCAGGCCACCTCTTCTGGACTCTCCCCTCGAGGAAAGTTACTGTTGGAAGTTAGACCTATGTTCAGCACCAGAATGGGGAAAATGAAACCACAAGGGCCTGGCTTATGCAAATCCAGTGGCTGGGCATGCTTGATAGAGAGCACAGAATATTCTTGATTATGCCTGGTGCATGTGATATAGTCTAACCAATGCACATGCTCCAGGAACAGACCGACTGATTATGTGAAAGACTAAATGTTACTAACTGGGAACTACACCCTTAATTGAACATTCATTAGATAGAGGAACTATAAAAGCCATATCCCAGCTGAAGGTGGGGTTGTTGCTTACTTTCCTGGAGGCAACCTGCATGTGTGTGTATATTTTACTTTGTATCTAACTTACTTTCAGCAAGTGGCTGCCCATTCCCTTGAGCTGGCCTGCACTTTGTTCTGAACTTTAAATGTTGCTTGTGTGTTAGACTTGATGTCTGTACTGAACTTACTTTTGTGTTAAACTTGGTGTGGGTCCTGCTCAGTCGCTTGAGCTATGCTGCACTCCCTGTGTGGAACCTGTATTTCTTATCTATTATATTAAGCTTGTTCTCACTTTCTACTATGACTCTGTTTGAATTCTTTCCTGTGGCAGAGTCAAGAACCTAGTAAGAGGACTGGGTGTGTTGAAGCTGACTACTGGGCCCCTGGACTCTACCTCTGACATCATGAGGACCACATGGTTAGGTAGCCTATGCTTTCCACGTCTCATGTGCCCTGGCTTGTAGAGGAGAACCAGAGAATCCCCTGTTCCTAGTATCTGCATACCTGACCATCACAGTCAAGGCGTTTAAAGGCAGTAGTTTCTATGCTAATTCTCCCTATTAAAATGATTCCTGTTTGGAATATCAGGAGTGGCTCTTCTTTTGCTATATGGATCTCAACTGATGCCTTCACACAGACTCCTCAGGTTTATTAATCTCTGTGAATTATTAAGTCAGAAGAGGCGTTGTCATGTCTGGACTGAAGAGAAGGAAGAGAAGGTGCAGAGGAGCCTCCCTGGCTCCTTCTACCAATGCTTTACAGTGACCTTCAAAGTTTGGCTGCATCTGAAAAACACTATCAGCAGATGCAGGCACCAGGAGGAGCAGCTGGGGCAGCCCAGCCTCACACATCTGCTTCCCTGGGGGCTTATGTTATAACTTGTAACAGTGTGGGAGGAGTAATATACTGCTGACAGTAACAAGTTGCAAAATCTTCAGGTTTGAGGCTGCTGATGGTGAGTGAATACTTTGACCCCGATCCACTGGCACTGAACCTTGATGGCACCCCAGAGTACAGACTGGATACATAATAGATCAGGGGCTTAGGAGCTTTTACTGGTTTTTGTTGATATCAGGCTAAATAACTGCTAATGCCCTGACTGGCCTGACAAGTGATGGTGACTCTGTCTCCTAGGGATGCAGACAGGGAGAATGGAGACTGGGTCATCTGGATACCCCATCTGGCACCCGAGATGGGAAACATAAAGACAAATACCCACATAATTAATCAAGTTACAAGAAGACTTCCCTAAAATGCCAGGCAGCACTGACCTCACTGGCTGAGTAAATTCCCAGTGTTCTCCCTCCTTACCTTGGAGCCAGAGCAGCAGGGCCCCAGGAGCTGAGCAGGGGCCCTCATGTCTGTGCTGTGTCCTGATTGGGACTGACCCCTGCACAGGATGTGAGAAGCCTATGAATAAGTCTTCAGGGCAGTGGGCTGGGTGCTCTGGGAACATGCAAATCACAGAAATTGGGACAGAGCTGGGCACATCCACAGGGCTGACTCCTCTCGGTAACTCAATACAGGTTTAGTGTCCCCAGGTGTTACAGGTCTGACCAGGACAGCACAGATTTGGCTGCCGAAATGGCTTTTCTCTCTCGGGTCCATTTCATTGAGAAGGACATTATTGAGACAACTGGGAAAACTTGAATTGATTTGGAGACTAGCCAAACTGTTTTCATCTTGCATGAGTACTGGTAGCCAGACCATGGTGGTACGGCCTGTGCACAAACCTCCCGCTACCCATCTCGGGGTGTGAATTTCAAGGGAACTTGCTTGAAACCAGTCTACCAGATTCCAGTTTCAGAGAGGTGAAGCTCCAGATTGAGAAAGTACACATTTTTTCTAGGTACATATAGTACTCACTGTCTTCTGTATCCTGGGCCTTTCCCTTCTCTCTCCTTCCGCTGGCTTCCACCAGCAATATCTCACCTCACTGCTGTCTCTGAAGCTGGCAAAGGCAGCTCTGCCTGCACCTAGGGCAGACCACAGCCCTGGAATGAGCATCCCCTAGGACAGTGATCAATCGGTGATGGCAGGAGGAGGTGTGTGCATACCCCAGCTCCCTCAACTTCCAGGTGGAATAACCTAGGGACATTTTCCTTGTGTTTCCAGATCGGTTTTCACTGTCCATTTTCTCTTCCTTTTCTCTCTTTCCTTCTTTCCTCCCATGATTTCCTGTAGCTCATAAGTATACCGCCTGCGTGGGAATCCTGGTCACTGGTGGACCTAACCAAAGACACTAGACAAATACTTGTTTGAAGGGTGTCTCTGGTCTTACATCTGCAGACTGTAAGGACATCATGGGCACTCAAGAGGAGGGGAGGGGGAAGGCACTCCCTGGCAATATGGAGCCCTTCCGGGTTCTTCTCCGCAGTAAAAGCCTGCCGGTACCAAAACCTCAACCAGTCACAGGTCAGGGCTCACTTCCTGCCCAGCCCCGTCCAATCAGTTACGCCCGGCCACCCCCTCTCCAACCCCGGAACGCAGCTCCCTATAAATATACGTACAGTCCTTGCATAAAGTGGAACTTCTCTGGCGAACTGTCAGCTCGCGTCCTGTCCTCTTATAAGCTCGGGTACTCCGTCCCTTAA
>NW_007740228.1:36248-37040 GCF_000696425.1 Galeopterus variegatus | reverse complement strand
GGGACATTTTCCTTGTGTTTCCAGATTGGTTTTCACTGTCCATTTTGTCTTCCTTGTCTCTTTCCTTCTTTCCTCCCATGATTTCCTGTAGCTCATAAGTATACTGCCTGCATGGGAATCCTGGTCACTGGTGGACCTAACCAAAGACATTAGAAAAATACTTGTTTGAAGGATGTCTCTGGTCTTAGATCTGCAGATTGTAAGGACACCATGGGCACTCAAGAGGAGGGGAGGGGGAAGGCACTCCCTGGCAATATGGAGCCCTTCCGGGTTCTTCTCCGCAGTAAAAGCCCGCAGCTACCAAAACCTCAACCAGTCACAGGTCAGGGCTCACTTCCTGCCCAGCCCCGTCCAATCAGNTTACTGGTTTTTGTTGATATCAGGCTAAATAATTGCTAATGCCCTGACTGGCCTGACAAGTGATGGTGACTCTGTCTCCTAGGGATGCAAACAGGGAGAATGGAGACTAGGTCATCTGGGTACCACATCTGTCACCTGAGATGGGAAACATAAAGACAAATACCCACATAATTAATCAAGTTACAAGAAGACTTCCCTAAAATGCCAGGCAGCACTGACCACACTGGCTGAGTAAATTCCCAGTGTTCTCCCTCCTTACCTGGGAGCCAGAGCAGCAGGAGCCCCAGGAGCTGAGCAGGGGCCCTCATGTCTATGCTGTGTCCTGATTGGGACTGACACCTGCACAGCATGTGAGAAGCCTATGAATAAGGTTTCAGGGCAGTGGGCTGGGTGCTCTGGGAACATGCAAATCACAGAAGTTGGGACAGAGCT
>NW_007740228.1:32680-34058 GCF_000696425.1 Galeopterus variegatus | reverse complement strand
TGCGTATGTGAGAGCCCAGGGGTCAGCTCTCACAGCACGTGAACAAAGAGGAAGGATTTTGCTTGTTTTTTTGCTTTCGTATTAGGAGGGAAAATCAGATTTAGAGGACACAATCTGAGAGGGAAGGATTGAGTCAGAGAGGTGGGGATGGACAGAGGAGATGAGGAAGGGGTTAGGGTAATGCGAGATGTGTCCCTGCCTCCAAATCTGAAATAAAGCCATTGAGAGTTTCTAAAGGCTTTCAGAGATGTGTGTTTTGGAGACAAAACTGCAGAAGTGCCTGAATATAAGATTAGGATCAGCATGGCATGGGGGTAGAGGCATCAGACAGCCATGAATTTTACACCATTCTGTTTTATTTCTCTTCTCCCATTTTATAGACCATTAGCTTTCTTATGGCACGAACACAGCCACATGGAAGGGACACATCTAAAGTCCGATAGACTTGTGTTTAAAGCCCAGCCCCAGCACTCCCTGACCATGTAATTTTTGGCAAACCACTCAAGTGCTCAGATGAACAGCTTCCCAATCTGTGAAATGGAGCCCGAAAGATGCCAATGGTGTTCTGAGTGTTTAACCAGATGATGCACCAGGTAATAAATAAATATATACATACACATGTGTGTATATATATTTGTACATATATGTATACATAGATAGAAATGAGTACCTTTTTTATACACTCTTGAATATCTTAGAATAAAAACTTTATGTAACATATTACTTGTTGGATATTTCCAACTAAAAGTCATCAGTATTTATTGTGCATGTAACAGGTGCCTCACACTGTACACTATGCATTTTCATCTGCACTTTTTTCACCATAAACATATCCACCAGTTTATTTATGTATAGCATTAGAATGCTGAACAAGCAGATTACAAATGACCATAGGACCTTTGTCTGGGTTTCCTCTAAGTCCCATTGATGTTAGTTTACTAGAATTACTGTAACAAATTAGCAGATATTTGATGGTTTAAGACAACGGTAATATATTTTTTCTCAGTTCTGGACACCAGCATTCTGGAATCAGTATCATTGTGCCATAATCAGGGTGTTGGCGTGCCTGACTCCCTCCAGAGGCTCTAAGGGAGAATCTGTTTCTTGCCTCTTTAACTTGTGGTGGCTGCAGCTTTCCTTGGCTTGTTGGCATATCACTGTAATCTCTGTCTCTGAGTTTCTATTGCCTTCTCCTGTTTTTTCTGTGTTAAATATCTCTCAGTCTCACTCTTCTAAGGACACTTGTGACTTTGCTTATGTCCTACAGGAGAATACAGAACTACTTCACCTTCTTAACTTTCTTAATCTACATCTACAAAGGCCCTTTTCCCATGTAAGTAAGCATTCACAGCCTCCATGAAATAGTGTTCAGTATTTG
>NW_007740228.1:30640-32025 GCF_000696425.1 Galeopterus variegatus | reverse complement strand
TCTCTCTCTCTCTCTCTCTCTCTCTCTCTCTCTCTCTCTCTCTCTCTCTCTCTCTCTCTCTCTCTCTCTCTCTTTCTCTCTGTCTTTCTCTTTCTCTCCTTCTCTCTCTCTCTGACACAAACCCTACTTCCCTAAGTGAATCCAGGACCAACTCTGTTCAGGTTCAGGGTGGCATACATAGGAGGGTCTTTCTCAGAGTTTGCTTAAAGACCTGCTTTATCCCCCATTCTCATACAGAAGAAAGAACACAAGCAAAGAAAGCCCTTTTTCATGTGGGAAGAACCTTCCTCGAGAGAGAACAGTCATGAGTTATCATTCTCTAGAACTATAACTACCACCTGATAGGATCTATTTCCAAATACAGCGACATTTGTGGTTAAGGTTCCCCATATGAATTACAGGGACACGATTCAGTCCATAGCATTTGGTTATTTGTGGACATAGACAAGGCAGTGAGCAGAGGGGCAAGGCCAGGCTTCCAGCCTCTGATTACAGAGCACAGAGCGGGTTCCCCACAGCTCACCACACTGGCAGCTCCTTCCAGCAGTTCCAGGTCACACAGGAGACCCCACTGTACCCTTAAGGGTTCCCTATTGATAATGGGCCAGTATGACTCTTACTTTTCCAGGTCTCTCTCTTTGGTTTATTGCAGGGGTTGTTTGCCATCTACTGGCAGCTTTTCAACATAGCAAATTATAAGATTTTCAAGTTTGGGTTCAAATGTGTCTTGACCATGAATATTTTCACCCACATCNCCCAAAGATATCCACGTCCTAATCTCTGGATTCTAAGAATGTCACCATCTATGGCAAAAAGAACTTAGAAAATATGATTAAGTCAAGGATTTTTAGATCTGCAGATTGTAAGGACACCATGGGCACTCAAGAGGAGGGGGAGGGGGAAGGCACTCCCTGGCAATATGGAGCCCTTCCGGGTTCTTCGCCGCAGTAAAAGCCCACCGGTACCAAAACCTCAACCAGTCACAGGTCAGGGCTCACTTCCTGCCCAGCCCCGTCCAATCAGTTACGCCCAGCCACCCCCTATCCAAACCTGGAACGCAGCTCCCTATAAATATACGTACAGTCCTTGCATAAAGTGGAACTTCTCTGGCGAACTGTCAGCTCGGGTCCTGTCCTCTTATAAGCTCGGGTACTACGTCCTTTCACAGATGATCTTGGACTATCCAGGTGAGACCAATTTAATTAGAAGGGCCTTTATAATAGGGAGGGAGGAAGGGTCAGAGACAGAGGGTAGATGTGACAATGGAAAGTGTTTTGGAGTGACCTGAGGAAACTAGTAGAAGGGGAGAGAATGTCCCTTCAGACAAGTGGACAATGTCTTCTATTCTCCCAAACATGCCCACCTTGTCACCATTTGGTATCAAA
>NW_007740228.1:26925-29431 GCF_000696425.1 Galeopterus variegatus | reverse complement strand
GAGGCATCAGACAGCCATGAATTGTACACCATAAATTGTACACCATCCTGTTTTATTTCTCTTCTCCCATTTTATAGACCATTAGCTTTCCTATGGCACGAACACAGCCACATGGAAAGGGCATATCTAAAGTCAGATAGACTTGTGTTTAAAGCCCAGCCCCAGCACTCCCTGATCATGTAATTTTTGGCAAACCACCCAAGTGCTCAGATGAACAGCTTCCCAGTCTCTGAAATGGAGGCCGAAAGATGCCAATGGTGTTCTGAGTGTTTAACCAGATGATGCACCAGGTAATAAATAAACATATACATACACATGTGTGTATATATATTTGTACACATATGTATACATAGATAGAAATGAGTACCTTTTTTATACACTCTTGAATATCTTAGAATAAAAACTTTATGTAACATATTACTTGTTGGATATTTCCAACTAAAAGTCATCAGTATTTATTGTGCATGTAACAGGTGCTTCACACTGTACACTATGCATTTTCATCTGCACTTTTTTCTCCATAAACACATCCACCAGTTTATTTATTTATAGCATTAGAATGCTGAACAAGCAGATTACAAATGACCATAGGACCTTTGTCTGGGTTTCCTCTAAGCCTCATTGATGTTAGTTTACTAGAATTCCTGTAACAAAATAGCAGATATTTGATGGTTTAAGACAACGGTAATATATTTTTTCTCAGTTCTGGACACCAGCATTCTGGAATCAGGATCACTGTGCCATAATCAGGGTGTTGGCATGCTCAACTCCCTCCAGAGGCTCTAAGGGAGAATCTGTTTCTTCCCTCTTTAACCTGTGGTGGCTGCAGCTTTCCTTGGCTTGTGGGCATATCACTGTAATCTCTGTCTCTGGGTTTATATTGCCTTCTCCTTTTTTTTCTGTGTTAAATATCTTTCAGTCTCACTCTTCTAAGGACACTTGTGATTTTGTTTATGTCCTACAGGAGAGTACAGAACTACTTCAACTTCTTAACTTTCTTAATCTACATCTACAAAGGCCCTTTTCCCATGTAAGTAAGCATTCACTGCCTCCATGAAATAGGATTCAATATTTGGGGGACAATTCTCAGTGTACTAAACAGTCACAGCACCAACTCTCAGTGTATACTTACATCTCTCTCTCTCTCTCTCTCTATTACAAACCATACTTCCCTAAGTGTATCCAGAACCAACTATGTTCAGGTTCAGAGTGGCATACATAAGAGGGTCTTTCTCAGAGTTTTCTTAAAGACCTGCTTTGTCCCCCATTCTCATACAGAAGAAAGAACACAACCAAAGAAATCCCTTTTCCATGTGGGAAGAACCTTCCTTGAGAGAGAACAGTCATGAGATATCATTCTCTAGAACTATAACTACCACCTGATAGGCCTTATTTCCAAATACAGCCACATTTGTGGTTAAAGTTCCCCCATTTGAATTACAGGGACACAATTCAGTCCATAGCATTTGATTATGTGTGGACATAGACAAGGCAGTAAGCAGAGGGGCAAGGCCAGGCTTCCAGCCTCTGATCACAAAGCACAGAGCGGGTTCCCCACAGCTCAGCACATGGGCAGCTCCTTCCAGCAGTTCCAGGTCACACAGGAGACCCCACTGTACCCTTAAGTGTTCCCTATTGATAATGGGCCAGTATGAATCTTAGTTTTCCAGGCCTCTCTCTTTGGTTTATTGCAGGGGCTGTTTGCCATCTACAGGCAGCTTTTCAACATAGCAAATTATAAGATTTTTCAAGTTTGGCTCCAAATGTGTCTTGACCATGAATATTTTCACCCACATCCATGAAGCTGATCCTGTTAAATCCATCCATAGGCCAGATTAAGTAGGGAACAAAAAGAATTTCTCTCTTCAGCAAATTGTTCACCTAAAGACAAAGACTAACAGGTCACTAGGAATCAAGAGCACATGCTGGTCACAAAACAGTTAAGGGCTAGGTTCTGGGTCTACATCACATGACAAAGATGTGGTTTTGGAAAAAAGAGTGAGGCCCGTGAGTGACCCTGCAGGGCACAATGAGAAGGGGTGGAATGTGAAGCAGAGGGGTTTTGCCCTAAATTTATCAGCAAAGCCTCATTTTTCCCATCTTACAAACCCTCCCAGAGTGGCTGTGATTAACTCCAGCAGCTTCAGCAGCCAAGGCAGGATTACACTTTATGTGATCAATAAACAGAGAAAGAGAAGTATTCTTCAACAACTCCTCACTGAGCTTGAGAAATTACTGTGGGTGAAGTTGCAACTCAAATATGAGATAGTGACTCTTGGATTTCAGCTCTGCTGGGGAGGGCCAGACTTCATGATATTGGCTAGACCATTGTCCCAACTGTTCCTCCAAGGATCAAAAGAAGTATATGTTATACCCAGTCTCTATACTTAGACAGGCTGAGCAAGTGTTTGCTCAAAGGTGTAGCACATTGTGAGCAGCACGCCTGCTCTGCTGACAGTAATAAGTTGCAGCACCATGAGCTTGCAGGTTTCTGAGGGTGATAGTG
>NW_007740228.1:25328-26380 GCF_000696425.1 Galeopterus variegatus | reverse complement strand
TGACAGTGAACCTTGAGGGGACCCTTGCAATGGACTGGGAAGTAAGATTTATAAGGAGCTTTGGAGCTTGATTCGATTTCTGCTGGTATCAGTGTAAGTTGGTTAATGCTCTTTGGGGCCCAGCTGGTGATGGTGACTTTCTCCCCTGGAGTGCCAGGCAGGAAGGCGGGACACTGGGTCAGCACAATCCTACCACTGGAAGCTAAAACCACAGAGGAAAATTTAGCAGAATGTAACTATCTAAGTAAGGAAGTCAGTACTAACCTACTTAGATAGATAGAAGAAAAAAGTGTCCATTTTTTTTTTTTTTTAAGAAAAAAATATAAATTAAAACATAAACCAAATTTCATAAAGCATAGGGTTCCATTGAGGAAAATTAGCAATTGAAACAATATCCCCAATTTTAGCTTTGTCCAAAATCCTCACCTGGACCTAGAGGAGCAGAAACCTGAGGATCTGTGATGGTGACACCATCTCACTACTTTCCACTTGTCTATTTTGTTCATGCCACATCCCTGGAGAAGGAACCTCCAAGACTGTGAGGCAGTGCCACTTCAGATGTAAGAAGAAGGATATATGCAAATTATGGGGATTTTACATTGGTCTAAACTCTCAGAAGGTATGTTTGTCAAGGAGAGCACTCTCCCTTCTTCCTTCTCTGAATGTGTGAAGCCTCCTCTGTGACCATCTGCAGATGAGAGACTCTGAGGTCCTGATAGAGCTTGCTCTGGGCTTCACCAGATTCAGGGCAGAGTAGCAGAGTGAAGCCACAGCCCATCACAGTCCTCTGTTGGAGTTTGTATTCATCTGGAATTTACAGAAGTTCATATCCTCAGTCTTGGCCCAGGGTTAGGTTCACTTCCTTGCTCTCTGTCACAATGTAGGCTGAAGAAACATTTANTCTAAGTAAGGAAGTCAGTACTAACCTAGTTAGATAGATAGAAGAAAAAAGTGTCCATTGTATTTTTTTAAGAAAAAAATATAAATTAAAACATAAACCAAAATTCATACAGCGTAGGGTTCCATTGAGGAAAATTAGCAAATGAAACAAT
>NW_007740228.1:19510-24639 GCF_000696425.1 Galeopterus variegatus | reverse complement strand
GCCAAATGTGCTGCAAAGCCTTTTCCTGCTCTAAGCCCACTTAAAACCTACAGCCTTCCAAGTTAGCTGATAATGGGATGGTGAATATATACAGGTGAGGAATCTATTTACTTAACACTCAAGGAGAGCACTCTCCCTTCTTCCTTCTCTGAATGTGTGAAGCCCCCTCTGTGACTATCTGCAGATGAGAGACGCTGAGGTTCTGATAGAGCTTGCGCTGGGCTTCACCAGATTCAGGGCAGAGTAGCAGAGTGAAGCCACAGCCCATCACAGCCCTCTGTTGGAATTTGTATTCATCTGGAATGAACAGCAGTTCATATCCTCAGTCTTGGCCCAGGGTTAGGTTCACTTCCTTGCTCTCTGTCACAATGTAGGCTGAAGAAACATTTATCAGGTGTACATTCCACACAACATCACACCATACAACACTATATTGATGACATTATGTCATTAGAGATGATGAATAGGGTTTTGTAAGGGTTCTAGATGTCTTGTGAAAATGTGTTTCAGACAGTAGACAGTAAGATGCAAACCCTACAAAAATTTACAGGTCTGTTGTATTGGTGAAGATGCCAGGGGTACAGATGTCTGAGGCATGCTGGCTCATGCCTCACAAGGTCAGGACGAGGAATGACACCTTTCATCTACAACCACTGAGAATGAAGGAAGGTGTGAGTTAGGTCTCTCTAGAGTGTTAAGTAAATAGATTCCTCACCTGTATATATTCTCCATCCCATTTTCAGCTAACTTGGAAGGCTGTAGGTTTTAAGTGGGCTTAGAGCAGGAAAAGGCTTTGCAGCACATTTGGCTGGTGATACAAGTGTCTCTGTCACTTGGGCCATAGGACCTAGCTAGCACATTTTAAAATTTTTACTTATTTATTTATAATAAATACATTCTAAAATTCAACATTCCTTCATGATAAGGCTTAAAAAAATAGATATGGAAAGAAGGCAACTTAACACAATAAAAGCCTTATATTATAAATTCACTGCTAATATCTTCCTGAATGGGGAAAAGTTGAAAGGTTTCCCCTTAAGGTCAGGAACAGGACAAGGATGCCCTCTCTCACCCCTCCTATTTCACATAGTATGGAAGTATTTGTCAGAACAATTAAATAAGTGAAAAAATAAAGGGCATCCAAATATTAAAGGATGAAATCAAATTGTCTCTGTATCAGCCCGTCTTGTGTTGCTATAACAGAATACATGAGACTGGGTAATTTATACAGAAAAGAGTTTTATTTGGCTTATGATTCAGGGACAGTTGCATCTGGTACAGGCCTCAGGCTGCTTCTAGTCATGGTGGAAAGTGGCAGGCAGCCGGCGTGCACAAGTATATCACATGGAGAGGGGAAGCAAGACAGAGAGAGAGGAGGTGCCAGGGTCTCTTAAACAACCGGCTCTCATGGGAACTGCTAGAGCGAGAACTCACTCATTACTCACCACGCCCCAGGGAGAGTGTTAATCCATTCATCTTCCCCCATGACTCATACAGCTCCCAACACTGCCACATTGGAGATCAGATTTTTATGAGTTTTGGGGGACAACACATCCAAACTCTATGTCTCTATTTGCAGATGACATGGTTCTCTCTATACAGAAAACCTGAGAGACTCTACCAAAAAACTCTTAGAGCTGATAAACAAATTCAATAAGACTACAGGATATGTCAATGTACAAAAATCAGTAGTGTTTCTGTACGGTCACCACAAACTAAAAGAAAAATAAATCAAGAAAGCAAGCCCATTTACAATAGTCACCAAAAAACATAAAACACCTAGGAGTAAATTGTTCTGAGGAGCTGAAAAATCTATACAATGAGAGCTACAAATCACTGTTGAAAGAAATTAAAGAAGCCACAAAAAGATGGAAAAGCATGCCTTGCTTATGTATTGGAAGATTTAATGTTGGGAAAATGTCCATACTATCCAAAGCCACCTACAGATTCAATGCCATCCCCGTCAAAATACGGATGGCATTCTTCACAGAAATAGAAAAAGCAACCTTAAACTTTATATGCAACATTAAAAACCCCAAATAGCCAAGGTGATCTTGAGCAAAAAGAAAGCCAGAGGCTTTACACTTCCTGACTTCAAACCCCATTACAAATCTATGGTAACCAAAACAGCATGGTACTGGCATAAAATAGACACATGGGCAAATAGAACAGAATCAAGAACCCAGAAATCAACCCAAGTATGTACAGCCAACTGANTTCATCTTCCCCCATGACTCATACAGCTCCCAAAACTGCCACACTGGAGATCAGATTTTTAATTTTTGGGGGACAACACATCCAAATTCTATGTCTCTATTTGCAGATGACATGGTTCTCTCTATATAGAAAACCTGAGAGACTCTACCAAAAAAATATTAGAGCTGATAACCAAATTCAATAAGACTGCAGGATATGCCAATGTACAAAAATCAGTAGTGTTTCTGTACTGTCACCACAAACTAAAAGAAAAATAAATCAAGAAAGCAAGCCCATTTACAATATTCGCCAAAAAACATAAAACACCTAGGAGTAAATTGTTCTGAGGAGCCGAAAAATCTCTACAATGAGAGCTACAAATCACTGTTGAAAGAAATTAAAGAAGCCACAAAAAGATGGAAAAGCATGCCTTGCTTATGTATTGGAAGATTTAATGTTGGGAAAATGTCCATACTATCCAAAGCCACCTACAGATTCAGTGCAATCCCCGTGAAAATACTGATGGCATTCTTCACAGAAATAGAAAAAGCAACCTTAACCTTTATATGCAACATTAAAAACCCCAAATAGCCAAGGTGATCTTGAGCAAAAAGAAAGCCAGAGGCTTTACACTTCCTGACATCAAACCCCATTACAAATCTATGGTAACCAAAACAGCATGGTACTGGCATTAAACAGACACATGGGCGAGTAGAACAGAATCAAGAACCCAGAAATCAACCCAAGTATGTACAGCCAACTGACCTTTGACAAGGAGAACCTATTCAATAAATGGTGCAGGGAAAACTGGACATCCATATGTAGAATGAAACTAGATTTGCACCTCTCACTGTATAACAAAATCAACTCAAAATAGATTAAAGGCTTAAATATAAGATCTGAATCTTTAAACTCTTAGAAGAAAACATAGGGGAAACACTCCAGGATGTAGGACTGGCAAAAGACTTTATGAATAAGACGCTAAAAGCATGAACACCAAAAGAAAAACAAATGGATTATATCAAACTAAAAAGCTTCTGCACAGAAGAACCACCCCAAACCAGGCCTGAGGTGAGGGGGCCTGCCTAAACTATTTTATTTTCTCCACAGCCTTAAAGGATAGTAAGAATATAGATCAACAAAGAAGATGTATTTGAAACTCATTATTTGTGGTTTTATTTGATGACTTAGTTAAAAAGGATAGATACACCTTGGGAAAAATAATCTGGAGGCAGGAACAATCAACAGAGTGAAAAGACATCCTATAGAATGGGAGAAAATATTTGCAAACTATGAATTCAACAAGGGCTTAACATCCGGAGTATACAAAGAGTTCAAACAACTTTACAGCAAAAAACCAAATAACCCAAATAAAAAATGGGTAAAGGAGCTGAATATGCATTTCTCTAAGGAAGATATATGAATGGACAGCAGATACATGAAAAAATGCTCAACATCACTCAGCATCCAGGAAATGCAAATCAAAACCACTTTGAGATACCATCTCACTCCAGTCAGGATGGCTAATACCCAAAAGACTGAAAATGATGAGTTCTCAGAAAAAGAAAGAGGAGTGGGTTTTATTCAAACATGCCCATATTCACAAATGGACAGCTGTTACTAGCCATCTATCTGGGTAAGTCGAATATTTCACCACTTAGAATACTGCAGAAATTAAACAGANGTTCTCAGAAAAAGAAAGAGGAGTGGGTTTTATTCAAACATGCCCATATTCACAAATGGACAGCTGTCACTGAGCCATCTATCTGGGTAAGTCGAATATTTCACCACTTAGAATACTGCAGAAATTAAACAGACAGGTAAAACATGCACTGAGCTACTTCTAAATGTGGAGATCGAGGTACTATTGATGCCATATTAGAATTTATTTACTCTATTGAGACACTATTTCTGAAAATCTGAGATTCTGGTTCCTCCGTTGAAGACTGTGTGGCTACATCAAGATGGCAATTATTCCTAGAAATAAGTTTTCCAAATTTTTCCATTTGTGCTCAAAGGAAATGTGTCTTTCAGTTACTGTGGAAGGCAACAACATTGTGAGAAAGTGAAAATTGTGGTACAGAGAAAGAGATGTCAGAGAAGGTCCAACCAGACTTTTCTACATATAGTTAGTCTGGCTTGGGCTTTTGGAGAAAAAGACTTAGAAGAAATGTGTTTGAAGCAGGTATATATGGTTTTTAAAAACCAAATACTCAAACCTTGTAAACTCTTGCCAGAAAAAAAGAGAAGACTTTACAAAAAGTTGGAGTGACAGGTTAATTTACCAAATCACTCTCACATATACATTTACTTTGCTCCTACTTGCCCTGTAGCTCCGAGGTCTGAGAAGGGCCTGAGCTTGAAGGAATCTGTTTCCATAGGAATTCAACAAGTAATAGGATAAACTTGCAGAACTGTTATGTAGAAGCATGTCACACTTGGGGAAAACCTGGGCTTAGGGGCAGCCAGAGAGAGAAAGCCTGAACTGGGATGGGTGTAGCACAAGACCCCAGAAGACGACCCACAAGGTGGGAAGTTCAGAATCATATTTAGCTGAGTTAATTTGGAGAGAAAAACTCATCAATGCTCATGTGAGATTTAAAATTTTTAGACATTTTATGTTTCCAACACTGCAGACAGCTTCTGTCTTTAATAGTTAAGTATGTAGAGTGATTCATCTTGTAACAACCTGGGGATTTCTACCAGAGATACTGAAGGAATATTGAAGGAAAGTTTTCTCAGGCTCACAGATTAACCTCTCCTTGCGGGCCTGATCTATGACACCGTGGATCCTGCAATAAGTGTGTCAGTTCAGCACTGAATTCAGGCAAAGAAAGAGCTGTCCTCTTTGTGCCATGGATGACAGGGGGCCACTCCTTCAGGGCCAGTGATGCTGAGAGCCTAAGGGAAGTGAATCACATGGAGCAATCTGT
>NW_007740228.1:15109-19213 GCF_000696425.1 Galeopterus variegatus | reverse complement strand
TGGTTTTTAAAAACCAAATACTCAAACCTTGTAAACTCTTGCCAGAAAAAGAGAAGACTTTACAAAAAGTTGGAGTGACAGGTTAATTTACCAAATCACTCTCACATATACATTTACTTTGCTCCTACTTGCCCTGTAGCTCCGAGGTCTGAGAAGGGCCTGAGCTTGAAGGAATCTGTTTCCATAAAAATTCAACAAGTAAGAGGATAAACTTGCAGAACTGTTATGTAGAATCATGTCACACTTGGGGAAAACCTGGGGTTAGGGGCAGCCAGTGAGAGAAAGCCTGAACTGGGATGGGTGTAGCACAAGACGCCAGAAGATGCCCCACAAGGTGGGAAGTTCAGATTCATATTTACCTGAGTTAATTTGGAGAGAAAAACTCATCAATGCTCATGTAAGATTTAAATTTTTTAGACATTTTATGTTTCTAACATTGCAGACAGCTTCTGTATTTTAATAGTTAAGTATGTAGAGTGATTCATCTTGTAACAACCTGGGGATTTCTACCAGAGATATTGAAGGAAAGTTTTCTCAGGCTCACAGATGAACCTGTCCTAGGTTGCCTGATATGTGACACAGTGGATCCTGCAATAAGTCTGTCAGTTCAGCAGTGAATTCAGGCAAAGGAAGAGCTGTGCTCTTGGTGCCATGGAGGACAGGGGGCCACTCCTTCAGGGTCAGTGATGCTGAGAGCCCAGGGGAAGTGAATCACATGGAGCTATCTGTGAGTAACCTCAGCGATGCTGTTTGGACACTGGTCACCTACTGAGTATACACAGATGCCTGTGGATGCTCCAAAATGGGCTCAGTTTGGGCAGGGACTAATATTTGTTTATGAGAATTGTTGGGCTCACTTGACAGTCAGCTTTCAAGCGTGATCGTAAGTGATCAATTTAGGAAGAGAAAAGAGTCACAAAGCTGAGGTTTTTCATTTGGTACTGAGAGATGGCTCTTCTGTTATTTTTTTTTTTTCATTCTGAATGTGATTATCCATATAAATTCACCCAAAGCCACTGGTTTTCATTGTTCTTTCAGTCATTGACAGACTATGTCACAGGTCACAAGGAGCTGAAAATCTAGACCATGAAAATCTTATCCCTGAAGCCAGAGGGTGACTATAGAAGTGAGCAAATATATGTCTGATCCACCCAAAGCCATGACCACCGGACTGTGGAGAACCTGCACATTTTGTACTTTCTCTGAGATGGATGAGGGGATATCTTGATTGGTGTCCTCCTGATGTCCTTCAATGATAAAACCGCACTCTAGGCACCTACATCACTTCTTTGCTTTACTAGACAGAACCTCTCGCTCACGTGTATTTTATTTGTGAGTCATTTTCCCAGACTTACACTCTGCTTGGAACAACATGCATACAGAGAACTTTTTTTCTGCTAAACACAGTTAGTTATATCATTTCTGAGTTTATGTAGGTATTCACTTGTTCTGCGGCCATAGAATCAGCTGCAAGAATTGACAGGAGAAGGAGCTGTGAAATTATTGCTGGATGGAAAGGATAAGATCCAAAATGGAATAAAGAAGTGGTAATAATCATAGAAGGAAAAAAAAAAAAAAGAATAGCAACAGGACACCAGACTGGTCTGGACTCTTGTCTGTTGTTACCAGAGTCACACTCAGAGCTCCTTCTGGGATCACAGTTGTACATGTGCCCCCTCTTCTGTGGGGAGATAACCTGAGATTTTTTTTTCTTATTTCACAGCATCATGTCTAAGGTAAAGCATACATCTTTCTTGCATATTTTTCAAACATGCTTTATCTGATGCTTATAACAAATTAAAACTGGTATCCAAGTACTATCCAAGAGTGTGGGCTGATTAGTGACTCGTAGTATTTAGTTATACATCGTGGTCTACAAATTGAGATTCCTCAGCCATGTCTGAGGTTGAGATGCTGTGAATACTACCCAAACTTCCACTGCAACATGNGGCCGGCCCACAGAGAACTTTTTTAAAGTTAAACACAGTTAGTTATACCATTTCTGAGTTTATATAGGTATTCACTTGTTCTGCAGCCATAGAATCGGCTGCACAAATTGACAGGAGAAGGAGCTGTGAAATTATTGCTGGATGGAAAGGATAAGATCCAAAATAGAATAAAGAAGTGGTAATAATCATAGAGAAGAAAAAAAAAAGAATAACAACTGGACCCCAGATTGGTCTGGACTCTTGGCTGTTGTTAGCAGAGTCACACTCAGAGCTCCTTCTGGGATCACAGTTGTACATGTGCCCCCTCTTGTGGTCATCTGTGGGGGGATAACTTGAGATTTTTTCGTATTTCATGTGGTCATTTCTAAGGTAAAGCATCTGTCTTTCTTGTGTATTTTTCAAACATGTTTTATCTGATGCTTATAACAAATTAAAACTGGTATCCAAGTACTATCCAAGACTGTGGGCTGATTAGTCACACATAGTATTTAGTTATACACCATGATCTACAAATTGAGATTCCTCAGCCATGTCTGAGGTTGAGATTCTGTGAATACTACCCAAACTTCCACTGCAACATGCTCTCTAACTAGAGATGAAGTGAGTGCTGAGTCATCAGACCTGGGGTCCACAATAATTCACTTCGTCTCTGCTTACACCATACTTTTATTCTCCTCCTCCAGTTGTACTCTCTGGGCAGTGTCCTCTTGTCTACCCCACTGGCATCCCTCTGCTCCCTTGGGACAAGGGTGATGATTACACAGGAATGTTGGTCTTCAACTTCTCAGTTCTGCTTAGATCTCAATTTAATTTAGTTTAGTATTCTTGCCAGAGCAGGGTGGCTCCCTTCATATTATTCTTGAGGGAGAAGACACACTTTTATGTCTTCCCTAAACTAATACCTTCAAATATCTGCTGTTTCTACATTCTCCCACTTTTTACACTTGTTCTTGGCAGGTTGGTGCGAAATAAACTATTCCACCATTTAACAAATTAGAAATTTCAAAAAATAATTTGGTGAATAATTTGAAAGAAAAAATATTGTTGGAAAGATCGGATCTACATAATCAAGAGATGAAGCAAAATGATTATGATTACTAATAATTATTGAGTGCTTGCTATGTATGCAAGTCAAAATTATAAACACTTTATAAGTATGTATTCACTTAATTCTTACACAACCTGATGCTATAGTTACTCCTTTATATTCCTTTATTAAAGATGGGAAAACCAAGAGAGGAACATTTTAGTAACTTGCCATATTCACACAGCTTATTTAAGCCAAAATTCAAACCAAGGATGTGTGGTTCTAATCCCCATCTTCTATGATGGGAGAAACTAGTATTTCAAAATCCCTTTTATTGAGCTTTCTCTCATATTTTCCCAATAATCGATCAGTGCCCTGGACATGAGGAAGCAGCTGGATCAGTTTATTCTCTTTGTTCAGGGATGTCACCCTGTGTGAGGTGATCTCTTCTAATGTGCTGCATCTTCAGCCTCCAGGATGCTGATTGTGGGAGTGAAAACTTTCCCCACCCACTGGGACCCAGAACAACAGAAGGAAGATAAGTTGAGCTTCTCATGTCCATTCATGTGCTGGACTGAGGCAAACACCTAATCTAAGCCAGGGACTATCTGATTGATAAGGGCTTTTATCTGTAGCCAATGGCACTTGAAAAAGCTGTAAAGTCATCTCAGGTTGAGATATTTTGGGGCTTTTGGTTCCAAAGCAGATTCATTCACAGCTTCCTCCCCAGTGTCTTCGGTTAGTGAGAGAACTGTGTGGAGTCTCACATTTAATAGTCCAAATCGACACAACATTTCCTCAGTCCTCAGTTATAGATGGTCTTCTGTTGCTGACTACTGTGAGTGTGCAGGTGCATGTTATATGATAATCAATGGTATAACTATTCATAGGAGTTGAGCTCCAAATACTTGAAAAGTGAGCCCTTTTCAGGCTATGAACCTTAACACTGGGAATATTCTCTAGAAAATGCATTAAGATTGTGATATTAAGTTCCCTTAGAAACAGAACATGGGAATTTAAATTAGAGGGAAATAACATAAAGAAATTTGATAATTCTACATAGAAGCCATACTTGCTATATTTGAGGATAACAAACATTCTATGGTCTGAATTAAGAAAAGAAAAAAA
>NW_007740228.1:10337-14929 GCF_000696425.1 Galeopterus variegatus | reverse complement strand
TGTAGCCTTGGTTGAAGAAAGAATAGCCTTTATTAAGCACACAAATGTCTAAGAGCTAGGCAGTCCAAAAAGAAACTCAGAAACTAAACTGCTACCGACAAAGTCCAAAGAAAAACTGAGCAGCTGCCAGCAAAGTAAAAATGTTCTATTTTTAGATGTGAGTTCTGCTGTCCAGCCTGCTTCACAAACTGTGGAACACAATAGCAGCAAACTAAAAAGATACATTGCACTAACTTCACCCACACACAATTTGTTTACAAAGAATGTGCTGCACCACCCCCAACCAGACCTGAGGTGAGGAGGCCTGACTAAACTATTTTATTTTCTCCACAGCCTTAAAGGATAGTAAGAATATAGATCAACAGAGAAGATGTATTTGAAACTCATTATTTGTGGTTTTATTTGGTGACTTAGTTAAAAAGGATAAATACACCTTGGGGAAAAAAAATCTGGAGGCAGGAAGTCCCAAAGGGATGCTTTTACTATGCTATGTGAAGTTTTCACTGCTGCATGCCTCCTTTTTGAAAGGGAGTATCTATAGCTGTGTTTATAGAGTTTCTGTAGCCCATTTCTGTCTCACCATTGCACAGAGGTCTGGAAGAGCAGAGGAACACTAATCCGGAACTATGGACAAGGAGACTCATCCACACAGGGTCTGATTTAGATGATGAGTTCTTCGATTTCAATCTGCCACCATAATGGAAAATTATTTGATGGTTGTGGGGGTAAAAATTAGTATATTTTGCAGGTGGTAAGAATGTGGGTTTATATCACCAAAGGTTAGACAGTTTCCAATTATATTCTTTGAGATGGTTATAATAAAATCTCCCATCCTACAAGATCTTCTAAATTTGATGTAGATAATTCATATATTGATCCCATTGGCATATTTTCCCCTGCAGATCTAGGGATATGTATGGAGCTGACTGACCCCTCAAGCCTGTTCACAAACCCTTTACATGCAGGTCTATGAGCTAGGTAACAAGAAAAAAGGTCCCTGGAGAATTGGTTGAAAAAGAAGAGTCTTTATGCAGCACACACACATCTAATTTGTGGACCGAGGCAGTCCACAAAGAAACTCCAAAACTCAACTGGTACTGGAAAAGTCCAAAGAAAAACTGAGCAGCTACCAGCAGAGTGAACATGTTCTATTTTTAGATGCAAGCTCTCCCAGCCAGCTTTTGCTTTGCAAACTGAAGAACACACAATAGGAACAAACTAAAAAGATACATGTGTGGGGCTGGCCCCGTGGCTCACTCGGGAGTGCACGGCGNGAAATAACATAAAGAAATTAGATAATTCTATATCGAAGCCATACTTGCTATATTTGAGGATAACAAACATTCTATGGTCTGAATTAAGAAAAGAAAAAAATCAGAATCAAGTGAAAAAGGCAAAGGAATCATGAAGAAAGTTTAATTCAAACTGGCTTTGCAGAGCTAAGACTGGGTCTGGAGCTCAGAGACCTCTCAAGCCCAGAGTTGTCCAGACTGGGTCACAAATGCTTCACACGCAGGTCTATGAGCTAGGTAACCAGAAAAAAGGTCTTTGTAGCCTTGGTTGAAGAAAGAATAGACTTTATTAAGCACACAAATGTCTAAGAGCTAGGCAGTTCAAAAAGAAACTCAGAAACTAAACTGCTACCGACAAAGTCCAAAGAAAAACTGAGCAGCTGCCAGCAAAGTAAAAATGTTCTATTTTTAGATGTGAGCTCTGCTGTCCAGCCTGCTTCACAAACTGTGGAACACAATAGCAGCAAACTAAAAACATACATTGGCCTGCATGTGCACTAACTTCACCCACACATAATTTGTTTACAAAGAATGTGCTGCACAACCCCCAACCAGACCTGAGGTGAGGAGGCCTGACTAAACTATTTTATTTTCTCCACAGCCTTAAAGAATAGTAAGAATGGGGGGGGGGGGGGGGGGTGTATTTGAAACTCATTATTTGTGGTTTTATTTGGTGACTTAGTTAAAAAGGATAAATACACCTTGGGGAAAAAAAAAAATCTGGAGGCAGGAAGTCCCAAAGGGATGCTTTTACTATGCTATGTGAAGTTTTCACTGCTGTGTGCCTCCTTTTTGAAAGGGAGTATCTATAGCTGTGTTTATAAAGTTTCTGTAGCCCATTTCTGTCTCACCATTGCACAGAGGTCTGGAGGAGCAGAGGAACACTACTCCGGAACTATGGACAAGGAGACTCATCCACACAGGATCTGATTTAGATGATGAGTTCTTAGATTTCAATCTGCCACCATAATGGAAAACTATTTGACGGTTGTGGGGGTAAAAATTAGTATATTTTGCAGGTGGTAGGAATGTGGGTTTATATCACCAAAGGGTAGACAGTTTCCAATTATATTCTTTTAGATCTCTATAATAAAATCTCCCGTTCTACAAGATCTTCTAAGTGTGATGTGGATAATTCATATATTGATCCCATTGGCATATTTCCCCCTGCAGAGCTAGGGATATGTCTGGAGCTGACAGACCCCTCAAGCCTGTTCACAAACCCTTTACATGCAGGTCTATGAGCTAGGTAACAAGAAAAAAGGTCCCTGGAGCCTTGGTTGAAAAAGAAGAGTCTTTATGCAGCACACACACATCTAAGACCTAGGCAGTCCACAAAGAAACTCCAAAACTCAACTGCTACTGGCAAAGTCCAAAGAAAAACTGAGCAGCTACAATCAGAGTAAACATGTTCTATTTTTAGATGCAAGCTCTACCAGCCAGCTTCTGCTTCACAAACTGAAGAACACACAATAGCAACAAACTAAAAAGATACATGTGTGGGGCTGGCCCCGTGGCTCACTCGGGAGTGCATGGCGCTCATAGCACCGAGGCCACGGGTTTGGATCCTATATAGGGATGGCTGGTGTGCTCACTGGCTGAGTGTGGTGCAGACTGCACCATGCTGAGGGTTGCGATCCCCTTACTGGTCAGGAACAAAACAAAAAAAAAAGACGCATGGGTGCACATGCACACTAACTCCACCCACACACAATTTGTGTACAAGAAATGTGCTGCACCACTCCCAACCGGACCTGAGTGAGGGATAATGACAAAACTATTTGATTTTCCCCATCCCCTCTTAAACATTTTATGAGGGCAGTGAAAGTAACATGGTGTGTCTTCTGACTCTATAAGAAGTCATGTGAGGCTGTATGACTTATAGTGGTAACTTCTGAGGGAAGGTTAGATGGTACCAAGCAGGCACATGGATAAGTGCACAGCCTCAGCTGAAGATCCAGCCTGTATCCTGTATGAGCTGCCTTTGGGATGACTCCATCCTTAACCTGGCTGCATCCACATAAGAAACGTCAAGCAGGAAGCTTCATTAGCCCAGAAAACATGGACAATATTATTTGAAACCAATTAATAAAGCTGAGGCCCATTAAAAAGGTAGGATAAAATGAAGAAATAAAAAGGAAGAGAAAGAAGTGAAAAGAAGAAATAAAATGAACAATTAAGCAGAATTTTATGAAGATTCTAGGAGAAAGTTTCTACATTGTTTTTCATAACGAATCAAATGAAGAAAAAAATATAAAACCCAGGATGAAAATGTAATGAAATATGTGATAATTGAAAATATAAGCATAGGTCTATCAACTCTGCTGCTATATGAGAAAAATAAAACTCTACATGAGGGGTGACAATCAGCTTTGTATCTCTTGAATATTCATAATAAAAAATTAAATTTTTTTTAAAAAGGAAAGAAACAAAACCTAGGAGCTCTCCAGTTAGCTTGCTTGGTTAGAGGGCAGTGTTGATAACTCTAAGGTCAAGGGTTCTATCCCTGTACCAACAAGGCACCAAAAAAAAAAAAAGAAAGAAAGAAAGAAAGAAAACAGGAAAAAAAGAAGGGGGGGGTATCTCCACCACCACTAAACACCCCTAATATTCAAGGCGATAACAAACAAAATTGGCACTATGACTGATTAAATGAGTAATATATAAGAGAAGCTGGAGTCGTATTCCCTGTTCAACTAGTAACAAACAAAATTGGCACTATGACTGATTAAATGAGTAATATATAAGAGAAGCTGGAGTCGTATTCCCTGTTCAACTAGTAAAGGTGTAATGAAATTAAATAATAGAGAGTGACATAGAAAAACAGAGCAGAGAATTCGACATAAAAAGTAAATATTTTCTTAAGGAACACATAATTCATTAGAACAGAAGCAATATGGAGAAGATAATTTAAATTATTTGTTGGTCTACTAAATAGTAATAAATATAAATTCAATGGACTCACAAAATGCTAGTCAAAAATTTGTGAAATGAGAAATCACACATACTTTGTGTTGTATTCTTTCTTTTTTTTCTTTTTGTCTTTTTTACTGACGGTAACGGGATCGCAACCCTCGCTGTTGCGCCCGCACCACGCTCAGCCAGTGAGCGGGAACCAGTCTCCACACAGGATCCGAACCCTCGGCGGGAGCGCCACCACGCTCTCAAGCGGCGCACTCTCCAGTGCGCCACTGGGCCGGCCCTGTATTCTAAAAAATTAGAGTTAAATAAAAAATCCAAAAAGTCTAAGAAATTTTTTTTCAGTAATAATTTTTTTTTTCAGGCTTGCTTTAGAGTCCT
>NW_007740228.1:8615-9715 GCF_000696425.1 Galeopterus variegatus | reverse complement strand
TTTTTGTCTTTTTTACTGACCGGTAACGGG
The DNA here is from genome assembly GCF_000696425.1 of Galeopterus variegatus. NCBI lineage: Eukaryota > Metazoa > Chordata > Mammalia > Dermoptera > Cynocephalidae > Galeopterus > Galeopterus variegatus. The sequence goes on along the minus strand of NW_007740228.1, from coordinate 9,685 downwards.
ATCACAACCCTCGGTGTCGCGCCCGCACCACACTCAGCCAGTGAGCGGGAATCGGTCTCCACACAGGATCTGAACCCTCGGCGGGAGCGCCACTGCGCTCCCAAGTGGCGCACTCTCCAGTGCGCCACCGGGCCGGCCCTGTATTCTAAAAAATTAGAGTTAAATAAAAAATCCAAAAGGTCTAAGAAACTTTTTTTTCAGAGATAAAAATCAGGCTTGCTTTAGAGTCCTGGTTTGTAAAGCTAACTTCCAGTAATCAATGTAATGACATCTGAAAGAGTGTGAAGTTTTGAGAAAAAACAATTATAGTTATGTACTGTGTACTAACCTAAGTAAATAATTAAATATGAAGTCAATTTTCAGTTTGAAACCACAAAGCAATAAGTTCCATAAACATTTACAGTAATAAGACCCTGATCGAGTTGAAATAAAATGAAGTGCTCCAAAAGAGGAAGCTGTGGTTTGTAGTTTTAAAAGGCTGTTGGTGATGATAAAAATCACCACAACCAAGAAGTTAATCAAAGTAAGTTAAAACTTTGCTAATAAACCTAAAGTCATTGCATAGGAACAACTCCTCAAATGTAAGGCATATAATGTAATGCAATTTGATTAATAAATTAATCTATATATAAAAAGACAATATTACACATGAAAAAATAGGAAAAGGAACAGGGGCCAGTAAAAAAATTGCCATCATGCTAATTTAACATGTGGTGAAATTTATTGATCAACATTTTCCTTGACTTTGAAATACAGAATTATAGATTTTTGTAAGCTTCACAAATTGGAAACCTGTGCACAAACAATTATTTAGAGAAAATATAAATTAAATTAGTTATAATCTATATTAAAAAATATAGGGGACACAAATAAAACGTTAAGTATAAAAACAACCTAAATCCTGAAAACCAGATAGTACAAATAATATCTATGCATCATGATTCCATACTGTTGAGAGAACTGTATAACCTGAATCGATCCCTCATCCTTCAAGGGAATAGAATCCATTCTCAACCCAGAGTGTTCCTTTAACAGAAGTTCCCACGTCAGACCTACCTCTGAGCAGGTGT
>NW_007740228.1:6024-6560 GCF_000696425.1 Galeopterus variegatus | reverse complement strand
GAATTACCCTGTGATCTAACAATCCCATTTCTAGGTATACGCCCAAGAAAAATGAAAGTATATATCCACACAAAAACTCATACATGAATGTTCATAGAAGCGTTATTGATCCATCCTTAGAATTATTGAGAAACAGCATTCTCCCCACATGAAGTCAACAGGATTCTCTGTAATGACTTTCAACTAGGTGATTGTCCTTGAACAACTCCTACCCACTAATCGAGCTTGTGTTTTTACTTATCCCATCTCAACTAAATGCTGTAGCAAGTATAATTGTGTGTATGTTTTTATTTTATTTTTTATTGAGTATAGTTGCCACAAAAATGCAAAGGAAGAGACAGAAAGTACACTGAAGAAAAGTGTTCCTATTCTATGAATAGGGATTTGATATGGTTCAAAAATTTGTGGTGAGTGGGAACTGTTCTTTTAGTGCAATGCTTTTTGAGTACCTTAAAATTTAGAGGCTTTCTAGGACAAAAAAAATTTTTTAAAGTCTATTGTGACTCCTGTGATGCTGTGACTAAGATTTTATGGAA
>NW_007740228.1:0-797 GCF_000696425.1 Galeopterus variegatus | reverse complement strand
GACCCAAGTTTGGGAAGAAGAGGACAAGTTAACAGAGTATTCAATAGGCATCTCTGAGCTACCTTGGAATTACTCTTTCATCTTAATATTTTCTCTATCTCTCTGAACAACCACTCAGTGAGAGATCCATTCTTCTACTTGCATTGGTTGGTAATGAAATTGAATCCTTGAACTGCTGGTAGGAATGAAAAATGGTGCAGTAGCTTTGGAAAAGAGTCTGGCAGATCCTCACTTATTAAACATAGAATTACCCTGTGATCTAACAATCCCATTTCTAGGTATACACCCAAGAAAAATGAAAGTATGTATCCACACAAAAACTCATACCTGAATGTTCATAGAAGCATTATTGATCCATCCTTAGAATTATTGAGAAACAGCATTTTCCCCAAATGAAGTCAACAGGATTCTCTGTAATGACTTTCAACTAGGTGAATGTCCTTGAACAACTCCTACCCACTAATTGAGCTTGTGTTTTTACTTATCCCATCTCAACTAAATGCTGTAGCAAGTATAATTGTGTGTATGCTTTTATTTTATTTTTTATTGAGTATAGTTGCCACAACAATGCAAAGGAAGAGACAGAAAGTACACCGAAGAAAATTGTTCCTATTTTATGAATAGGGATTTGATATGGTTCAAAAATTTGTGTTGAGTGGGAACTGTTCTTTTCGTGCAATGCTTTTTGAGTAGCTTAAAATTTAGAGGCTTTCTAGGACAAAAAAAAAATTTTTTTAAGTCTATTGTGACTCCTGTGATGCTGTGACTAAGATTTTATGGAACACATAAATCTTAGA
>NW_007740227.1:30823-31275 GCF_000696425.1 Galeopterus variegatus | reverse complement strand
ATCCCACTGCTGGGAATATACCCAGAGGAATGGAAATCATCAAGTCGAAGGTATACCTGCTTCCCAATGTTCACTGCACCACTCTTTACAATAGCTAAGAGTTGGAACCAGCCCAAATGTCCATTATCAGATGAGTGGATACGGAAAATGTTGTATATCTACACAATGGAATACTACTCTCCTATAAAAAAGAATGAGATACTGCCATATGCAATGACATGGATGGACCTAGAGAGAATTATATTAAGTGAAACAAGTCAGGCAGAGAAAAAGAAATATTACTTGTTCTCACTTATTGGTGGAAGCTAAAAATAAATAAATAAATTCATACACACAAAAAAAAAAAACCGCCGGGGGGGGGGGGGAAGAAGAAAGACACAACAATTACAATCCCTGGAAGTTGACATGACAAGCGAACAGAAAGGACATTGTAGGGTGGGAGGGGGGAGAGG
>NW_007740227.1:23201-29925 GCF_000696425.1 Galeopterus variegatus | reverse complement strand
AAAAAAAAAAAAAAAAAAAAAAAAAAAAAAAAAAAAAAAAAAAAAAAAAACCGCCGGGGGGGGGGGGGAAGAAGAAAGACACAACAATTACAATCCCTGGAAGTTGACATGACAAACGAAAAGAAAGGACATTGTTGGGTGGGATGGGGGAGAGGGAGGAGGGAGGGAGGTTTCAGTAATGGGCCCCAATAATCAACCACATTGTATATCGACAAAATAAAATTTAACAAAAAAGAAGTGAGGGTTTTAGTGATGGGAATAGAATTCAGCGGGTCATGAAAATTTGGTCAAGGCGTTGTGTGCTTACAGTGTGCACACCATGGAGCCAGTTTCTGGGGACACAAAGGTGACCCAGATATCCTGGGAAGCACATATGTAGACAAATCATTACAGCAAATGGCCTATTATATTTGGAGGGTGCTAGGGGTGGGTCATGTGCCTGCCAATGTAATAAGGATCTACTATAGGTATAAAAACAAGGAATCAGAGTCTAAATCTGGTTTGAAGCAGAGAGACAGAAATGAAGGAGACCAGCCACAGGCTGCTAAGAAAGCAGAGGTGAGATGGTGTGGACTTGGGCTTTGGTGGAAACTGTGGAAATGAAAAAGGACAGATATAGGAGACACCAAGGAGGACCATGATGTGTGGAACAACAGACTCTAAACTTGGGAGAAGACATGGGCTCGATTACAGCCCTTCCTCCCATTAGCCATCTGATTTTGGCCTCCTCTGAGCTTCCGTCTCTTCAGCTGTAGGATATAAACCATCTATTTCAGGAGGCTGTTGTGAGGATTAAATAAAATAATGCATGTGAATGCCCTTTGAAAACTCTAAAGCACTACATAAATTAAGGAGCTATTAAGTTTCTCATGCAGCATCTGACACATTAGCACTGAATTAATTAAGTAATGAAAGAACAGAATTTGATGAATGCTTGGATCTGAAGAAGGAAGGAGAAATAACCTGAGGTGATCTGCACACGTCCAGAGTGCTAGCGTGAGAACGTGCTGCACCACTTGCTGTTAACGGGAGGAACAGGGCATCCTCAGGGGAACGTGATGGGTTGGGGCCGGTGAATCTGATGAGACTCGATGCTGCTAAATCTGAGAGTCCCAGAGGCAGGCCATTTCTCTGACTCTCAGAAGAAACAGTGGGATTTCTAAGAGCTGCAGTGAAAAAACTTCACTTAATTTTTATCATCTCATTACCACCATGACTGGCTGAGGCCCAGCAGCTTGGCCTCGGGCAAGGTCTTGCTAGGCAGTGTCTCCCCAGCTACAAATGGGGGTACAAGTAGGAGATGCCTCAAAGGGATGCCACGAAGACCACGATGAGTAATGTTCGTGAAGCCCCTTGCCCAGTGCCGCACACCCTAGGTTCTCAGTAAAACCCTCGTTCTCATCACCAGCGTCTTCATGGTTATCATCGTGGCAATGTTTAATCACAACAGAGAAACCTCAAAGGAGGCATAAGTTTATCCATCAGAGACCTGAAAGCAAATATTAACATATCTCTTTATATTTTAATGTCATCCCTTGAAAATATGTTTATATGAGTTTTATAAAGTAAACACCACATTAATACAATTAGACATATGTAATTTATAAATTCTCATATACACATAGGGAGGTCTTTCTCAAACTTATTTTACAGATAGGGATCAAAAACATCCTATTTCTTAAGATACAGAATTGTATGATTTTAGAGTTGGGAAAACCAACTGGACCAAAACACAGAGAATATTAAAGCTGACAGGAACCCAAGAGGTCCTGAGTTCAAGTCTCTCTCACCCACAACACACTGTTCCACCATTTTACAAATGAGAAAACCGCAGCCCATAGAGAAGGCTAGTGATCAGCAACATTTCTTTCCAGTGAGCTGCGATAGTGTCCTTACCCTCATGGGTCTCCCAGTGACATGGGGGGGTGCAAAAATCTCCAGGAAACCGAGGGAGAAATACGTGCTGAAGCACTGATTTGGGTGAGCTTGCTCCAAGGCGAGGCAGTTCTTTTTATCAAAGGGAGAATTATATTCCTTGCAAGCTGGACTATTAATTAAAATTCAGCAATGCTAATTTTACTGGCAACTTAGGAGATTCTTATTACATTTATTTTCCAGGTAATTGCTGCTTGTACAGGAGTTTAAATAGATGTCTCTTTTAGATGGTGCAATAGATCAGAATTATAATAGATCCTCACCTTTCATTTTTCTCCCCTCTAATTCTGATGCCGCTTCCCTAAATTATGCTCAGAGCTTCCTCCCTCTCTCTCTGCCCTGTTTTTGCTTCAGATGGCTCCTGTGTTCTCTCTTCCTCAGTGACAGGATCCACAGAGGCATGGAGTATCTAAACAGAGTTTCTGTTTTGTTGTTCGTGATTTTATCATACCATTTCCCCTTGGAGAAAGAACCAAAAATACTCCCTTCCTTATGTATGGAAATGTATACAAAGCACTTTCCCTTGTATCATCTGTTTTGTTTAATCCCTCATTACATTCCCAGTTTACAGATGAATAAATTGACACTCAGATTCATAACTCCCCCAATATCACACAATCAATAAGGTGGCAGATTATGGTTCCACCTCTTATTTTTTAATCTTGGCCAGGAAAAAAAAATCAGGAAAAAAATGTAATGTGTTGTGCTCCAAAAGAGGGAAAAAGATAGTGAGAGGGGAAGGTTCACTCTCCAGGAATAAAGGCATCCCGTGGGAGCGGTGGAGGGGTGGTATGGAACCTCCTAAGTCATCTCCAGAGTTAAGGTCAGTCTTTGTCCCTCCTCCATGGCACTGGACCCATCTCTTTCTTTTTTTTTTTCCTTGACCGGTAAGGGGATTGCAACCCTTGGCTTGGTGTTGTCCGCACCACACTCAACCAGCGAGTGCACCGGCCATCCCTATGTAGGATTACAACCCGGCCTCGGCGCTATCAGCACCCCACTCTCCTGAGTGAGCCTCCGGGCCGGCCCCCATCTCTTATGAGAAGCAGGCTGCCCTCTCTTCTGCAGCTCTGAATCCCGTAATGATAATGCTAGGCAGGATGAGGCACACCTGAAGGCACTCACTCGTCTGGGATGCTGGTAGAAATCTGTGCTAGAGGCACTACTCAGGGGCCTCCTGAGGCTGGCAGGAGGAAGCAGGCACCTGCACCCCTGCATACCAGCTTTATAGGTGTGAGCTTCAGTGCACACTGGGAGTCATGGGCCTTTAAACTAGAGCAGCAGTTAATACTGTCTGCTGGGGAAGGCAACGGATGGCAGGGGAGGCACATGTTAATTTTAAAATCTGAGTGGTAGTTGTCATTTATTGTATCCTTATTATGTGCCAAGTATAATACCAAGCATTTTATGTGCTTTACGTCAATTGTCTCAGCAACCGTGTAAGATGGGTCCTATGATTATAATCTGGTTTGCTTTATGGGTGAACAACTGGGGCTCAGTAAGTTCTGTGAGCAAGGCTGGGTCATGTGGCCAATAGTTAATGGAGCCAGAACTTACACCTGAGTCTCTCTGACTCCAGAGCACCTGCATTCTGAGTGGCTCTGCACACTTCCTACCCGGAAGCTTTGTCTTGTCTGAATCTCTGGTCTTATAAAGTGGTATTAAGTAAAACCAAGAAAACGAAGTAATCATGTCTACAGCAGTGATATACAAACTAGAATGCTTACACCTCAAAAGAGGTGTAGGTTTGTCCATCAGGGACGTAGAAGAAAATATTAGCATGTCTATTTACATTTTAATGCCGTCCCTTGAAAATATGTACATGTGAGTTTTATAATGCAAACAACACATTCTTACAATTAGACATATGTTATTTATAAATTCTCATATAGACATATGGGAGCTTTTCTTTGCTACTGCTTTATGGCAATGGAGATGCAGCTCCAGACCCAGGCTGACCCAGTGAACACAGAATGTGGACAGTGTAGTGGACACAGACTTTCACATGAATGCCCCAGAACTGATCAACACTGTGACCCAGCATACATTCCTGGTGAAACCAGCAAAAAATAATCCAGAGGTTTCAGAGACTCATGAACATCCTGAACACAGAAATTCTTGCAACAGTGAAAGCTTGTCCTCTCAAGCCTGTTAACCTAGTGAATTAACTCGGAGTTCTTCTCCAAGTCTATCTCTTCTCACCTTAGCCCTTCCCCATTAGTTTTCTATTTTGTGCTCCTGAACTGCCAAAGTCTTCAAGCAGCACCGCAGAGCTAAAACTCCTCTAGAAGAGAGCTGTCAGGGCCCTGACAGACAGCTGGACAGGTGCAGAATGACATGGGCGAGGGCCCTGGTGCCGATGTGGAGGGCGAGAAGGCAGTCACTGGAACCCCACGCTGGCTGGAGCTGAGACCGACAGAACGACGGCTGTTCTTGGAGGCTCAGGCAGTTCCTGAGAAATCACTCATCGCCAGCTGGCTCCTGCATGAATGGCTCTCTAGACAGGCTGGCCTTTGTGACTTAGAAGGGTATATGCTGCCTCAAAGCTCTTTTCCAAATTACTGACACCCGAGGGAGTTTTAGTCACCAGTGAGCGCTGTCCTGAAGAGAGCTGCCAAATGTCTTTTACCATCCACTCATCCAGTAGTAGCAATTGTGACAGTCACATCAACACAAATCTCTAGTAGCATCCCCGTCGCAGCCATTTCAGACTTGGGACAGGGCGCATCAGAGTTCAAATTCCACTTTGCCAGCTGCTAAATATTTACCATGTGGGAGCTGCTGCGCCTGCTCTGGTCTCCCTTCCCTGGTCTACAGAAGAGGGCATGCTGCTCCTTGAGGGGATGTCATGCAGGTAACATGAGACAGGCAAGGGGGTGCAGAGACTGCTCTCTCAACACTGTAGTGTTTTTGTGTTGCTTCACTGGAGGCCTTTCTCTGGTGACCAGAGACTGCTCTGCCCCCATGAAGCACTGGCCAGGAGTGTGAGAATTAAAGACCTCTCCAACCCCTCAAGTGCAGCCTTCAAGCCATGTTTGATGTGGTTGGCATATAAACAGCACAGCTCCATAGCTCTTGGGTTTGAAAATGAACTTCCCAGAGGGACTGAGCTCCCAGCACCCCTGGTGGTAACTCGTTTGTTGTGCCTTGTATTGGCCACCTCAGTCCCCACTCTCCTATTGCTGTGCTCTGGAATCACCTCTCAAATAAACTACTCGAATCCTTGTCTCAGGGTTTGCTTCTGAGGAGACTCCAACTAAGATAATATGCATTGCTTTAAATACAGTTTTGATACAGAGCAGATAATGAAAAAGAAGAGCTGACAGCAAAACGTAGAATTCTTGAGCACGTGTTAGGCCCCAGCCCTCCACAATTCATCCTACGCTCTCCTCCTCCCAACGCCAGAGTCAAGGAACCCTGTCTCCTCAGGGGATTCCTTTTATGGCCTGGGTAGATGTTACTGCAAGAATGTGAACAGGCCAAGTCATTTAGCCGGCAAGAATTTATCAGTTGTTTATAATGTGCCCAACACTGTGCTAACTCTGCAGAGGATGTTAACAGCCTAAGTAAGGCATGGTCCCTGCACTCTAGTTGGAGAGATGGGACATATGAAATAAGGAGCAGCAAATTTCTAACCCATGCCATTTTGACAGAAGTGGTGCCTTCCAACACTCGGCATACGCAGTGAAGCCTGCCTGGTCCCCCGATTGGAGGGGCTCCTGTGCCCCTCTGAAGAGCTGGTGGATAACTCTTAGCTGGGTAGCTACCTCCCAGCACACCAGCCCCTCTTCCAGACCAATACAGGAGGTCAGCCCTTGCCTCAAGATGGGACTGAGGCTGTGGTGTGGCTTGCACTCCACAGCTCAGCTTGCCCTCGTGATCAGCTTGAGCCAGTCTGTAGTGAGGCCACATTCCTGCCTGGCTTTTCTCCATTGTGCTATCCTCTTTCCTTACTTTTCTTTGAGATCTGTTGCCTAGTGAAGCACATGGTCTTAGACTGGGCTGCAAGGAAACCCGACCTAAGACACTGCACATCAGAATCATCTGCAGTTTCATAAAAACACCTACATCTGAGCTTCACCACCTAGACTTCCTGAACCCAAATCAATAGATTTCAGAGGTGGGGACCAGACAACTGTATATGTGGGTATTTCAAAAAGTTCATGGAAAGATTTGTATTATCTTTTAGTCCTGCTTGTTCATGGAAAGATTTGTATTATCTTTTAGTCCTGCTTTCTATGAACTTTTCAAAGTACCCCCTGGTTTAGTTTTGTTTTTCAAGGTTTTTTGGTTTGGGGGTTTTGTTTGTTGTTGTTGCTGTTGTTTGGCATCTGGCCAGTACAGAGATCAAACCCTGGACCTTGGAACCTTGGAGTTATCAATGCCATGCTCTAACCAACTGAGCTCACTGGCCAACCCCTACCAAAGCCTAACAGGTATTTCTGATGCACCAGTTTATCTCTCAACCTTTTATTTTGAAATTTTCAAACTCACATAAATAATGAAAAAATAATATAATGATAAACCTATACTTTTCATCTCAATGTACCAATTATAAACATTTTGTCCCATTTTCTTCTCTCTCCCATATCAAAAACAATTTGCAATGGGCCGGCCCGGTGGCGCACTGGATAGTGCGCCGCAGTGCGCCGCTTGGGAAGCGCGGTGGCGCTCCCGTCCGAGGGTTCGGATCCCACGTGCAGGCCGGCTCCCGCTCACTGGCTGAGAGAGGCGCGGGAGCAACACCAAGGCTTGCAATCCCGTTGCCGGTCCCTGGTCCGGTACGGGG
>NW_007740227.1:20267-21534 GCF_000696425.1 Galeopterus variegatus | reverse complement strand
AGTTATGGAATTTGAAAGGTGGGGACTTTGAGAGATGACTGGATCTTGAGAACTGTGCCCTGTGAATGGACTGATCCATTCATGAAGTAAGGGTTTGGTGGTTTAATGGGTTGTCACGGGCATGGTACTGACGGCTGGATGAGGGAGCGAGGGAGAAGGCTAGCTCACTCTCGCCCATACCACTTTCTCTCCTGCTGTGCTACCCCAACATTGCTGTGAAGAGTCACCACCAGACGCCTTCCCTGGGCCTTGGAGTTCCCAGCCTCTGAACTGTAAGAAATAGATTTTGTTTCCTTGTAAACTATCCAGTTTCAGGTATTCTGTTACAAGCAACAGAAACCGACTAATTCAAAAGGTTTCACAGTGACTGTAGAGACTTACTTTAGATTGGCTATTCAAGAGAAGCAACATTTAGAGCACTGCTGGACCAGAGCCGGATACCAGCTCAAAAGAATGGCTTGTTAAAATGTCCACAAGTTTGTGAGCTGCTCTGACATCCCACTGGTAACTTTAAATAGGCCATGGCGGGGTATTAACACAAATTGGCAAACACTACAACTCTTGGCTTCCTTTTCCCAGAGAGCTGGCTGTTAAACCTTTACCAGCACACCACTGCATTTAAAACAAAACCTCAATGACAGGGAGTCAGCAATATGAAAATCAAGGAGAGAATATTCTAGGTGGCTAGTGCATCGCCCCACACTATAGAATAAGCTCGGCATGTCTGAGAAACACAAAGAAGGCCGGAGTGCGGTGACACAGGGAGGGGCGAGGAGGAAGACTGGCAGAGCTGGGCCCTTGGAGCTGTGGTAGCCTGGCATGGAGTGTGGGGTTTTTATTTTGAATATGATGGGAAGTCACTGGAGGATCTGAAGCATAAACATGACATAATCTGAATTATGTTTTTAAAATATCACTTTGATTGTTAGAGAATGGATTGGAGGAAGAGAAGAGCAAGAGAAAAGAGCTCAGCTAAGAGATTAGTGCTCATGAAGCGGTGCATATACAAAATTACTTATTGTAGCATTGAATAAGGGCAAAATATTAGAAATAACCTAAATATCCATCAACAGGAAAGAAAGCAAACTAATAATCGTATATTTATGTAATGAGACTACTTAATAGTTGTTTTCTGTTTTAAAAAAGACACTCCTTAGTTACTGTTAACAAAATACCTGCAATATATACTATTAAATGAAAAAGAACTTGGTACAAACCAAAATCTAAAGGATGCAGTTTTCGGTGTAAAACAGTGCAAACACACGTA
>NW_007740227.1:5016-17663 GCF_000696425.1 Galeopterus variegatus | reverse complement strand
TAATGGCCCACGATCTTCAGGTCCAGGGCTAATCCCACTGAACAAAATGCACCAGATAATGGCCAATGTGTGTTTAGTTTGGAGTTACAAACATCTCGTCTTAGATCACTCTGGAGAAAAAGAAAACACATACATTGGTATGTAGGTTAACAGCTCTCTTGACTACTCAGAAATCTTCCAGAAAAAGAGGGTATGACCGTGGATACATGCATACACGTTCTCATACTCACTGCTGCTATTACAGGATCCATGACGGACAAGGAAGGACGATGGTACGAACTTGTGCAAACACTGAAATATACACGTATTTACTGATGTCCATTTGTGGGTTTTTTGTCAGAAACTGAAAGGTTGGTGCATTGAAAACTCTTACAGCAAAAGGAAGAAAATATTAATTCATATTTCCCCTTTGGGTGATGCCTTGGTTTGAATGTCCCCCCAAAGCTTAATCCCCACTGTAGCTGTTGAAGGTAAGAAAGCCTATTATGGTAACTGAAAGGCGGGCCTTAAAGAGGTGATGAGATTGTAGGACCATGCCTCAGTGAATGGATTAACAATGGTGGTCAGGGGCGTGGTTCTGAGAGCTTTAAAAGGAGAGCATATGAGCACCTCTCTCTGCTCAGCCATTTTCTGCCAAGTGATACCCCTGCTTTTCTGCCAAGGAAGGCCCTCACCTGGACTTTGGACTTCCTAGTGTCTGAAACTGTAAGCAATAAATTGCTTTTTCACATAAATTACCCAGTTCCAGGTGTTTTGTTATAAACAACAGAAATGGACTAACACAGACATGGGGAGATCATCATCAAGGCCCTCCAGACGACCTTTCTGTTGTTAGACTGGTCTGTGCTGGTCAACGAGACAGCATAGGTCCAGGGAAAGTCTGGTTTTATAACCAGTTTTAGGCTCTTACTCTCTTTCAACGAGTGGGAACTTGCCGCTGACCCTTGCAAGGACTTTGTAAGAAAACTTTGGGATCAAAAGACATAGCAAAAAATGTACATTTATTTTATAAACCTAAGACAGGAGCAAGAGGTAGGTGGGGGAGGAATGAATTAAGGGAGCGATTGTGACAGTGAAGTGCATTATTACCTAGTTATTCATGCACTCTTGGCTTTTCAGTTGATGAACTTTTCACACCAGAAGTGGGGAAACTCATCAACTTTTCCTCCCTTCATGTCTTCTTCTACCCTCTCTTCTGTCTCACCTAATTGTTATGCACTCAACATGGACAAAGACATTCTTCTCATTTCAACTTTCTCTGCAAAGCTCAGGTAACCTTATGTGACTCTGAAACGCAATTGCACCTCACCTAGCATACCCTGCCTTTAGTTTCTGCAACAATTCCTTAAGTGTGCATGAATGGGGAAGTTTGCTGGCTTCTTTCGTGAAACGAGAGCAATATTGGAGCCTAAACTCCTTATCAAACTAGTAAAAACTCAGTTTTCTCTGCTGCACTCAACTGCTTCTTCCTTCTCTCCTCTCCCAGTCACCAGAAGAAAACTGAAGTGTCCAAAGGTATTGGTGACAGCTATGACCAGACCTTGTGAAAACCCTGAAAGAAAAAAACTAATTTCACCTATAAAGCAAAGATCTCCTTGCAAAAATCATTGCAGATGTTTCTAGCTCTGTCTACTTGCTTTAAGAAAAAACAGAGGAAGAAGAAACTTTGTGGATGTATCCAATTTCTGAATATATCATGATAAATAGACAACTTCTGGAAAGCTAAATAAACTTTATAATTGTTACCTAGGGTTTTCACATTGTATGGGTAAGCTCCTCTCCATTGAAATAATCCATCCACATGCTTTCAAAACCATTCTGGGAATTTAAGACCTTTAGAACACTAAGCTAACTAAGGCCCTGGACATCAACTCCCTGGTTTAACAACCATTTATTTGCAAGCTGTGTTGACATCACTCCTATGTGACAAATTTACAGAAGAAGAGACACAGCCTAGCACATGAAATATAAGATGATTCTATGTCTTAAGTACTTAAAGCCTATTACCAAAATGGGTGTGCGATGTTGCCGTTTTAAATACCATCCTTAACACCTTTTGATTCTTTTTATTCTGAAATGTCCAACCTATTATGGAACAAAGAAAGGCCGCCTTTTAAATCCTGCTCACTTCGGCTTCCTTAGAGATGGATGTGCCCCCTCTGAGCTCAGCGTCACATAAAAGCATGGCGGTGCACTGCTGTAAATCTGTTTTACATCAGCTTTTATGTACACCAGGCCTGGGCTGGGCTTCATTACCTTTCTTTTTTTGACTAAAAAATATGTAGTCTCCAGCTAAGGCAGATGATTTGCTTTGTAAATAAAGTGAATTCACTTTCCTTTAGAGAAATCTCTAGGAAGGCTGGGACTCTCAGTCCCTTGTCTGGTACTGTAGTGGGCACCATGGGCTTGTGGAGGTGCCCTTCTTGGCCATCCTCCAGGCACAGTGTCCCCCAACGGCAGCCAGGTAGGTGTCTGGTCTGCTTTGCTTTGCTCTGGCAGGACCACTGCAGGCCCTGACTATAACAGGAGCAGGCCCTAAAAAGGTCCTGTTGAAACTAGGTGGAAAAGTTAACGTGTCTACACCTCAAGTCCACCATACGGTTCCCATGGAAAAATATTTAAAAGTTTGAATTTTGCATTAAAGTAGCTGTTAGAAATTACGTTCCTCTGATATGATCAAGGTGGTGTTTCTTGAGCTGTGCCTATTCGAATACAGCCTTTATCCAGCAGTTAGAGGACTGGAATCACATTTTAATCAATAGCTTGTTACAGGTGGTATATAGAGGAAAGAACAAAGGAAAGAGAGTGAGATCTGGCTTTATCTGTGTTCATCGGCTTTGTGATTTGAGCGGGTCAGTTAGTTTCCCCTAGCTGTAGCTTTTTCATTCCTAAAATGAGAAGTTCTTACCAGACAACATGAGAGGTTCTGCCTGTTTTTAAAATTCTCTGGGACTGTGGTTTTATGACCAGTGTGTGCCTATCACAGAAGAGGGGAAGCTCCAATCACTGCTTGGGTTTCATTTGGCTTAGGATAATAGTACTTGTATCCCTGACAATTAAGCCCAGAATTTATTTTATTTCATTTTTTAGCTGTCCTATTCAGAATAGAAATTCAGAAAGATTAAGGTTAAATGAGAGCTGAAGAACTTTTATCTAGCAGTTATTTAACATTGTAAAGTATATACTCCGCTAGGATTAAAAGGTGAACCAGCCACATGCACGTTCACCCCCAGTTTCATCTAAGGGACAGTTGAAATAAAAGTACAGATGTGTAAAAAGGAATCAACTAACATGTAATAACTAAGTAACAAGGAGCTTGGATATGAGGGTGTTACTAACAAATGAGAAATTGTAATGCATTTCTTGGAGACTAACAAAGAGTACAAAATGCCGTCACCTACAGGGGGCCAGCAGGTGAAGGAGGGCCCGGCTGCCCTGAGGCTCTGGGCTGGGAGTGAGCAGGTACAACAGAGAGGGGATGGAAAGTCAAACTGAAGACACAAGAAAAAAAGTGTTTGCTAAAGAAATTGAGCAAAATGTGAAAAGTTAAGGTTTTCAGTTAGGCGTGTTCATACCCTTCATTCTGGCTCTGCCCAATACCACCCACAGCTCAAGGTCAAAATCCCCAGTGATTCTTTCTCCAGTATGAATAACTAAACAAGGATTGCTTGGTTCACGTGGAGAACCAAAGGCAGGAAAGAGAAAGGGTCAGTAAACAAACAGAGAAAAGGAGCCTGGAAGGCAAAAGCATGGTTTAGAAAACAGAAGAGGGCCGGCCCGGTGGCACACTGGAGAGTGCACCGCTTGGGAGTGTGGCGGCGCTCCCGCCGAGGGTTTGGATCCCATGTGGAGACCGGTTCCCACTCACTGGCTGAGTGCGGTGCGAGCGCGCAACACCGAGGGTTGCGATCCCGTTGCTGGTCCCCGGTACAGGCGCGACACCGAGGGTTGCGATCCCATTACCGGTCCCCGGTACAGGCGCGACACCGAGGGTTGCGATCCCTTTACCGGTCAGTAAAAAAGACAAAAAGGAAAAAAAAGAAAACAGAAGAGAATTGTCTTCATAGTCCTCATCGTCCTCATCACCATGTCAGAGACGCTGAAGAGATCTTTTCTCCATTATGAAAAGGGAAATAACGAGAACATACGAATGAGCTCACAAATGTTAAAAGTGCAACCGACATTTTTTAAATGCTGTAACTAGAAAGCAAAAATAAGAAACGCTTTCTGATTATAAAGCAAAGAGTCAAAGAGAAGTTATGAGGAGAGCTGAAGAGGACCAGATCAAGAGGTCTAACATCCAACTAATGCAAGACCTAGAGATACAATAAATGAAAAGAAAGAATTACCATGAAACAAGAGATGAGAATTTCCAGAGCTGAAGGACATGAACTTTTAGATTAAATGAGCTCTTAGAGTGCACAGCATAATCCAAAGAAAAAGGCCTACATCTAGACATAATATCACAAAGAGAAATGCTTCCAGAAAGACAAAAACAAGTTACCTAGAAAGAATGTGGATCAAGCATGCATTCCATCAGATTTTCAATTAGCAACTCGGACACAGGAAAATAACAGAGTGAGGTCCCCGGTACAGGCGCGACACCGAGGGTTGCGATCCCATTACCGGTCCCCGGTACAGGCGCGACACCGAGGGTTGCGATCCCTTTACCGGTCAGTAAAAAAGACAAAAAGGAAAAAAAAGAAAACAGAAGAGAATTGTCTTCATAGTCCTCATCGTCCTCATCACCATGTCAGAGACGCTGAAGAGATCTTTTCTCCATTATGAAAAGGGAAATAACGAGAACATACGAATGAGCTCACAAATGTTAAAAGTGCAACCGACATTTTTTAAATGCTGTAACTAGAAAGCAAAAAAAAGAAAAGCTTTCTGATTATAAAGCTAAGAGTCAAAGAGAAGTTATGAGGAGAGCTAAAGAAGACCAGATCAAGAGGTCTAACGTCCAACTAATGCAAGTCCTAGAGATACAATAAATGAAAAGAAAGAATTACCATGAAACAAGAGATGAGAATTTCCAGAGCTGAAGGACATGAACTTTTAGATTAAATGAGCTCTTAGAGTGCACAGCATAATCCAAAGAAAAAGGCCTACATCTAGACATAATATCACAAAGAGAAATGCTTCCAGAAGGACAAAAACACGTTACCTAGAAAGAATGTGGATCAAGCATGCATTCCATCAGATTTTCAATTAGCAACTCGGACACAGGAAAATAACAGAGTGATGTTTTCAATGTCTGGAAGGAATATAATTTTAGTCCAGAGTTCTATGCTCATCTACATAATCAACCAAATCTAAGAGTAGAATAAAGACACTTTTAAAATGTAAGCGCTGAAAAAAATGTTACTTCCCAAGCAAGCTTTCCTGGGAAATTGTTTGAAAATGGACCCTATCATAAAGATAATCCAAGAATAGAAAAGTGTGTGATCCAAGAAACAGAGGATTCTGCATAAGGGAGCAGCAGAGAGTGTTGACGATGCCTGCTATGTGTGTAACCTAAGAAGTGACTCACAGAGATTGGAGGAGGAGAATGGAGCTCCAGGATAGAGGTCTGTAGGAAAACACGGGGACTCATGAGGATAGATGGTGTAATGAGACTTTGAAAAATAACTGAAGGCATGTTAAAGGCAATGGTACAACAAAAGAAAGGTGTTAGTTTCTCATGAAACAATCGGAGGAAGTGTTTGCCAACCACACATCAGACAAGGGGCTAATATTCAGTATATATAAGGAACTCAAACAACTCAACAGCAAGAAAAACAAATAAACCAATTAAAAAATGGGCAAAGGACCTGAACAGATATTTTTCAAAAAAAAGACATACAAATAGCCAACAGGCACATGAAAAAATTCTCAACATCACTAATCATCAGGGAAATGCAAATTAAAGCCACAATGAGATATCATCTCATTCCAGTTAGAATGGCTATTATCAACAAGACAGAAAATAACAAATGCTGGCAAGGATGCAGAGAAAAGGGACCCATCCTATATTGTTGGTGGGAATGTGAATTGGTGCAACCACTGTGGAAAACAGTTTGGAGGCTCCTGAAAGAACTAAAAACAGATCTACCTTATGATCCAGCTATCCCACTACTGGGTATATACCCAAAGGAAATGAAATCAATATATCAAAAAGTTGCCTGCACTCCCATGTTCATCACAGCACTATTCACAATAGCCAAGAAATGGAATAAATCTAAATGCTCATTTAATGAATGAGTGGATAAAAAACTGTGTTATATATACAAAGTGGAATATTATGCAGCTATAAAAAATGATCCATTTGCAGCAGCATGTATGGAACTGGAAACCATCATGTTGAGTAAAGTAAGTCATGCACAGAAAAACAAATACTGCATAATATCACTCATATGTGAAATCTAAAAAAAAAAAAGTGGTTCTTATAGAAGTAGAGAGTAGAATAATGGTTACCAGAGAGTCTGGGAGGGGAGAAGTGGTGGACTAATGGGTAGAAAACTATGCTATCTACCTTAAGTGAATCACTGTGCAGTACATGAATGTACTGAAACAACACACTGTACCCCACAAATATGTACAAGTAAATGTTAAAATAATAAAAAAGAAGAAGAAATTCATGTCCTAACTGGGAAGCAATGTCAAATGAGGCATGATTTTAGGCAAATGATGAGGTGTGAGAAGAGAGGATCTATTTGACTTTGAATCTAGAAGAGTCTCCTGGAGGGGCTGCCACAGAGAGAAGGAGATGAGGTCCCAGCCCTCTCCTCGGCCAGAGATTGAGTAATACTTTTCATGGTCACAATAATGTAAATGCTGTTTATTAGTTTTCACCTTTTAAAGAAAACCTGTGAACAAAGCACAGCAGCCTTGCCTGTAGCTGCAGAGCAGAATGTAAATGATTTATCAGGCTTGACAGGGTGAAAGAAGAAGGGCTCGATGTAGCAGGGAAGAAAAGGAGGCATAAAGGGTCAGGACGTTCACACTCCTGTCCCAGCTGGACGAGGTCAGGGGCTGACGCTGTCAAACTTGGGACTTAAGTATCTTTTAAATGTAACCAAATAGGATAATCTAAAAGACAATAATAAAATTTTTACATCTTGAGAGGATATATATTACATGTGTAGGGGGGAGTGTTAATAACCTAAATTCTCACCATTCATAGAAGGATTGAATTAACATTGACTAAAATTGATAAATGAAGAGAGCTGGAAGCCTACTTCCCGGGTTCTGTTGTGAGGCCCTAGATTAGAGCACGGTTTCAACCTTGGCTGCACGTCACTATCACTTGAGGGGCTTTAAAAAACTGACCGGGCTGGCCGGTTTGCTCAGTGTGTTAGAGCACAGCCTTATAACCACCAGGTCATGGGTTTGGATCTTCACGCCAGCCAGCAACCCTCCCCCGCACACACACACAACCACACACACACACACACACACACCACACACACACACAACCACACACAACCACACACACACAGTACTGATGTCTGTGCCCCTTCCCTCCCTCTCCTGTGGGGTGAGGCTGGAGTGTTGAGGTTTTGGTTTGTTTTTTTCTTTTTTGTGACTGGTAAGGGAATGGTAACTCTTGGTGTGGTGTCGTCTGCACCGCACTCAGCCAGTGAGCGCACCGGCCATCCCTATATAGGATCCGACCTTGGGCAAGGCAGGCAGAGACAAGGAGCCAACCTTCTCCCAGCCAAGCTTTAAACTTAGCCCTGCAAGGAATCAGCAGGAGGCACTGGACTCTGACTTGTCCAGCTTACTGTTTTTAGTCAGCAGGACGGGGTGTCCCAAGCTGAATGCCAGCAGGCCATGAGCTCATCAAATCCTCAAAGTCACCATGGGAATGGGGGCCAAGTGTCATGGTCCTCGATGCTTCCTCCCATGCATTCAAGGGACACAAAACGACCAAATCACCCCTAAGACATCAGGATGTGGTACATTTGAAAGCGAGATCAAGGAAACCCCCCTGCCCCACCACCACCATCCCGGGAGTCATCTTGAACAAGCAGCTGGGTGACTATTTCATCAGCTTCTTACAAATCTTCGATAAGTGTTTACTTTTGTGTGTGTGTGTGTGTGATAGGCTGGTTAGGGGATCTGAACCCTTGACCCTGTTGTTATCAGCACCACGCTCTGAGTGAGCTAACCAGCCGGCCCAGTATTTACTTTTTTAGATAACTCCTCTTCACTTCACCTTCCAAATTTCACCCAGGTTAGAACTTGCTATCCTACAGGGGCATCTCTTAAACCCATCCTGGATGTGGGTCACTTTACTTGCAGCTATGAGCTCAAGCCAAGATCTCAGCCAGCCAGCCACCAAGATGAAGGAAGTCCCAGGGCCACCTTATCAAAACCCACAAGGCCCCACCCTCACACTGCCCATCCAGGTGACTGTCCTCAGACAGAGAAGATGTGGCTAGTCAGCCAAGGTTCTGGAGGGGCCTAAAGGAAGAAATTCTGCCCAACCCTCCTCCACACCCCAACTCTTGTCAAGGAATCATGACTGGCAAAGACCCAAAAGGCATAGAGAGACAAAGTTTGGGGAACAAACTGAACTCTCCTCAGAACTTCCCTTCCCCCCACCACATAGCTGGTTTCCCTCCCACCACACCCCTCTCACCCTTCCCCCGTTTTACTTTCTTTAAAGTATTTATTCACTATCTGAAACTCTCTTGTTTGTTCGCTTGCTGTTTTCCTCCCTCCAAAGGATCTTGGTTCCATGAGGGTAGAACAAACACATAACGTGCAGAGCCTGGCACCATGGGCCCCTTAATAACTGATGAATTCAATTCAACAAGTGAACCGTATTTAAAGGCCTTACTTTGTGCCAGGTGCTGGGCTGGCTCTACTGGGTGAAAAGATGGGAGGAGGACAATCTCTTGTTTTAGCCAGGCTTGGCTGAATGAAGAAGCTAGCCAGGGGGTTGAGAGGCAGTCGGACGGGAGGACTCCAGCAGGAGACTGCTGCCGTTTCTCCCTCCATCAGCGCCCCCTAGTCCCCGGACCCTCCGCCCTGCGGGCACGGGCGCCCGCGCTCACCCGCTGCAGCTCGAGCTCGAGCTCGCCGGCCTTGAGCACGATGGGTCCCCGCACCGCGTACTCTACTGCCTTCACTTGCGGGTTCATGGACTCCAGCGTGAGGATGCGCTCGCGCCGGCTGCGCTGCTCTGACTACGGCCCCGGGAGACCCGAGCCTGGGGGCAGCAGCCCAGCCGGACCAGCGCCGCCGCCCGCTGCATCGCGCGCCTGCCGAGGGAAACCTGAGCACAAGGAAAGAAAGAGAATAAACACGTCATGCATAGCCTCAGGCGGGCACCCGTCTCCCCCCACAAGCCCAGTCAAGAGATCTTTCAGCGAGGGCTGCCAGCCTGGCCCCTGAACTGGATGCCCATCCCCCGACGACTGGGACCCTCCCACCGCGCCACTGCCGCGCCAAAGCACTGCACAACTGGGCTTGGCAAAGGCTGCGCCCGATGCATGCATGCAACGTACCTGTCGCCGCCTGGCCGCCCCCAACCCCCCCGGGTTAACGAGCGCGACTACAGCCGCTAATGGGCTCCGGCGCCCGCGACCGCATCCCGGCCCCCTGCGCTCGCACACCCACCGCCGGCGAGTCCGCCTCAAGCCCGCGTGCTGGCTCCTGGGCCTTGTAGTTCTCCTGGCTGCTTCAGAGCAGCTGCGGCGAGCTGGAAGAACTACAAATCCCTCAATGCCCCGCGCCGGGCCGGATGGGGGCCGGCCAGGAGGTGGGAGTGGTCGTCCAGTTCTGCCCAGAGATGGGCGGGCTCTTTGCCGCGGCAGAGCAGGGGTGGGTCCGGTTAGGGACAGTCTTCTCCGCCGCTTGGCAGTTTAAGTGTCCGAGCAAGAGCACGTCCATGTGTTCCCGTTATAAAGCCACCACTCCACGCCCATAATAACCCGTTAACTCATTAATGGACTAATTCATTCTCGAGGGCAGAGCCCTCACGGTCCAATCACCTCCTGAGGCCACACCTTTCAACACTGCCAGGTTGGGGATCAAGCTCCCACATGAGCTTTGGAGGGGACAAACATTCAGACCATACCAGCCTTTAAGGTCTCTTCCTGTCGTGGAAATTCTGTGAGACTAGGTATATTCAAGCAGGAATAGCCCAGAGCTCCGACACCCGACAGACACGCACACTCACAGATGTGTAAAGTTGAGGGCAGGAGGCACTTAATAAAAACAGCAGTGTGGGGGAGAAGGTTGCAGGAAATCTGGGTTTGAATATACGAGGGTACTTCAAAAAGTTCCTGAAAAGATTCATATTATCTTTCAATTCTATTTTTTCCACGAACTTTTTAAAGTATCCCTAGTAATTGCATACAGTCAGTCACTGCTTATCTGACTTTGAGCATGTACATTACTTGGCCTTTGTAAATCTAGTTTCCCCATGTGTAAAATGAGGGTAACAATACCTGCCTCATTGAACTTTCTCCACTGCCTCGTGGGGTGTGGAGAAAGTTCAATGAGGTAACTTTGTAAAAGCCAAAGCTTGGCACCTAATGCTGGGAGTCACTCTTCATCCTTCTCAAGAGAATGCCACATACATCAATTAAATAACTTGATTACCAGTAAAAGGGGCAAGGGGGTGGGAACAACAGAAACCAAAGATATCTCTGGGTATTCCTTTGTTAGCAAACTGGCTTGGCCCACTGAGGGCTTCCTAAAGTTACTGGACTTCTCATCTACTGGCTTCACTCCCAGCACCTGTATCTACACTATCTCCTTCCCAGCCTCTGTCTCGATGGCCAGGTATTCAATCTCCAGGTGAAAGATTCTCCCACAGTGAGCTTAGGTCAACAATGTCATGTTATCACCTTCTTTGCCCGGTAGGGAGAAACACAAACACCTCTCTCCACCTCCAAAACACGCTCAACCTTGACCTGCATGTAATGTAAATGTAGTCGCTAACTGTCCATCCAGGGATTGATTCTTCCTGTTATCTCCACCCCTGATCAGTAGGGACAGGCGAGCTGGGAGAGAGGGCTTACAGAGGTGAGCACAAACCCATTTGAACAATGGGGAAAAACAACATCAGCTCACATGAGCTCCCATGTCATCATTGTAAAAAACAAGTTGTTAGTGTCTCTAATACGTCCTCTTCCAACCTGTCTTTCTGATATTATATAAGAAGAAAACTCCTTTGCTTTCTTGTGAACCACACCTTACAATTTGCAAAGTACTTTCCTGTCCCAAAGGGCAAGCAGTATTATCCCTACTTTATAGATGAGGCTCAGAAAGGTTAAGTGACTTGTTCAGGTGGCACAGCTGAGTGGAGAAGCAGGAATTGTGATTACTAACCCAGTAATCACACATGCAGCCCACACATGCAGGGACCAGTCTTGTGTAGCTCTCTGGGTTTGGAAATTTGAGCTGTCCATTGCAATGCACTGAACCCTTAAAAGAGTTTTGGGATGGTAGTTATAATCATGGTGGTAACAGAATGAACTTTGCTTTCATTTTGGCTCTCTATTCCAGGTGGGAGTGGGGTAGGAGCAGGCTTCTAAATATTAAAGATAAAACCTGATTGAAATGATCATGAATGTCCTCTTTGTAAGCTGGAGGAGAGCTTTAAATACATAGCAAGCTCTTGTTTACCTACACAGTTAAGAGAGTCCTATGTTTGCAAGACATGGTACCCATCTTCATTCCTTAATTCAACAAGTTTTTACTGGGCAGCTATCATGTGCCAGACACTGGGTTAAGTTCTGGGACTACGAGTCAAATAGACTGTCCCCGCCTGCATAGAATGTATAGTTTCCTAGGGAAGGCAGATATCAATCAGATAATCACACACAAACATGTGATTACAAACTGTGATAACTGCTGAGGAGAAGAAGGATGGGGTTGTATGAGAGCTCGGAGGTCTGAGGAAAGGTTTCCCAGATGAAGTGGCTGGTGAGCTGCACACACACATATACTCGCACACCCCAGCCTGGAAGCATAAGGGACAGCAGTACTGGCAGACATGGAGATGTGCTTTCCCTGAGCTAGCAGTCTAACTGTGCTGGAGAAGCATAGATTCAGTGACCGAGCAAGGCGAGGTATGAGAATCCGACCATTTCCATTGCTCCAGGGCTTCCCCAGCAGATTGGCTGAGGCTTTGTCAGGCCTGCACCACAGTTCATCTATCTCTGGCCAATCCTGCTTCCTCCCACTTCCTCTTGCAGGAATTGATCCCTAATATCCATCTTGCACCTCACACTCCATTTCAGTGTCAGTGGTGAGATGGGACAGCTTCCCAGGCCAGGGACTGCGGTAGACCTAGAGGTCTGAGAAGCTCCAGGAAGGCCAGGGTGACCACATGGCAAACAGTGAGGGAGGACAAGGCTGGAAAACAGAGGTCAGAGAGATAAGCAAGCCAGGTCTAGAATGTAAGAATTTTGGTCTTTATCCTAAGAATAACTGGAGCCTCTAGAAGCTTAAAGTAGGGAAGTGAGATGATCAGATTTATGTTTTAAATTCTGCTGCATGGAGGCTGGCTTGGAGAGGGACGATGGAGGGTTCAGGAGAATGAATTGTGGCACCAACAAGGTCTGACGTTGGCCTTCACAAGGGTGTGGGTTTTGGGAAGTGGACAGGCTCTTCTGTATCCCCAGCACCTAGCTTATTACCTGGCA
>NW_007740227.1:2492-4016 GCF_000696425.1 Galeopterus variegatus | reverse complement strand
GCCTGACTCCTTTAGTCACAGCTGCAGCTTCTACTCACTGAGCCTCGGTTTCCACACCTGTCAGCGAAGGTGACAACAGTCAAGGTCAAGGGTTCGATCCCTGTACCAACCAGCCGCCAAAAAAAAAAAAAGAAAGAAAGAAAGAGAAGAGTCTGAAAGGATAAACACTCTATAATGGTTATCTTTGTGTTTTCTTTGTGTTTTTTTTTGGTGACTGGCCTGTACAGTATGATGGTTATCTTTGAGTGGTGGAATTATGGGTGACTGATTTATCTTTTTGCTTAATGTATTTTAAATGAAATAATAAATTTTTAAAAATAAATAAAATAAATAATAAAAATTAAAAATAATGATAAATCGGGCCAACCTGTGGCTCACTCGGGAGAGTGCAGTGCTGGTAACACCAAGGCCATGGGTTCGGATCCTATATAGGGATGGCCGGTTGGCTCACTGGCTGAGCGTGGTGCTGACAACACCAAGCCAGGGGTTGAGATCCCCTTACCAGTCATCTTTATAAAAAAATAAAATAAAATAAAATAATGATAAATCAGAATAAATTTGAAAAGATAAATGTAGAATTGCTATATGATCCAGCAATTCCATCACTGGGTATACTCACAAAAGAATTGAAAGCCTGGACGTGAACAGATTCTCGTACATTTGTAACATCCTTATTCACAATAGCCAGAGGGTAGAAACAACCCAAATATCCATTAACAGAAAAATGGATAAACAAAATGTCATATATACAGCCAATGTAATAGTATTCAGCCATAAAAAGATAGGAAGTTCTTACACATAACGTAGTTATGCTATAACATAGTTGAAACTTAAAGGCAATATGTTAAATGAAATAAAGCAGACACAAAAGGGCAAGTATCGTATCATTCCACTTATATGAGATACCAAGAATAGGCAAATTCATAGAGACAGAAATTAAAATAGATGTTACCAAGGGCTGATGGGAAGAGGAACAGGGAGTTATTATTTAATGGGTACATAGTTTCAGTTTGGAACAATGAAAATGTTCTAGAGATGGATGGTGGTGATGTTTAGAGCACAATGTGAATGTACTTAATGCCACTGAGCTGTACACCTAAACATGGTTAAAACAATAAATTTTATGTATATTTTACCACAGCAAAAAAAAAAAAAAAAAAATGAACAGGGATTTTCTGCAAAATGCAAGAAAATTTAAAAAGGGAAACATCGCAGCATTATAACACCTAGGCCACAGGTTGGGATCCCCAAACCCTCCAGCAATCAAAAAAAAATAAAAGTGCTTAAAAGGGAAACAATGTAAATATTAAAATGTGTATGGCTTTGTTCAGAGATGGCTAAAGAGCCATTTCTGTGGGTGCTAAGAGGTATTTGCTTGGGATCTTTCTCTCCCTTTCTCATACTCTCCTCCTTCATGTATTAGTCAACTCCCATCCTTGTCTGTCATGTTTTTCATTCTAAATGAGGGACTCAATTTTTTAAAGTTAAGTTCTTTTTTTTTTTTTTTTTTTTTTTTTTTTTTTT
>NW_007740227.1:0-2271 GCF_000696425.1 Galeopterus variegatus | reverse complement strand
TATTAGTTGAGGTGAGCTAACAGCCAGGACACAGGTATCAGTAAGCTTTCAACATGACGTGCAAAGTGGGTTAAAGATAAGCTTGTGATATTTAGCTAAGCTATACACGGACTATTGGCATGTTCAACATTTGCGTAATTTATGGAGATTGAAACCAAATAAAGGCATTTCACAAAAGTAGCATTTACAGTTAAGTATTTCATTGATAATTTTTCAAAGTAAGGCAGGCACATTTTGGTCTTATCAGCCCACTCAACTAAATCCAGGTGGTATTGGAGCATGAGAAGAAGAAGGGGTAGAAAAGAGAAGGAGAAAGAGCAATTGTATAAGTTTATGAGCAAATAAAACCTTTTTCATTCAGAGTATGTTTGTTGTTCCACACTCCTTGATTCCTTGCTTCCTGGCCTCATAGAGATATGAGGACTCTAACTTTTCCTTCTGCCATGGAAGACATTTGGGGATGATTTCAGAAGCAGTCCAAGGGACTAGTAGAAAGAAAATCCTTAGCAGCAAACTCAGTGACTTCGGCTATTGAGAGCCCCAAAACACAGGCAAAATATTAAGCAATGACTTAAATCAATATTTCCAAATGGTTTACTTGTCAAATTTTCCCAGATATTTTCTTCATAAGGCCACAGAATCTCTCATTTAAAGAAGCTTACAAAATAGTTTGGGGACCTAGAAACTTAGGAGAAAAAATAATTATGTAATAATTGTGCAATACTGTAGTCCTTATGCTTTGTAATTTTTATTTATTCTTTAACTTTTTGAATTCTAGTTCTTATTCTTCAGACCCCTCTGTGTTTCAAGAAAAGATATCTGTTTCCTATTTTATCACCGGACAAACAGGCACAAATATTGGCCTAGAATATTACCTATAATTTGAGGTTAGCAACAGGATGGCCTGTCACAAAGCTTTCATTATTAATATTATCATTAAACTTATAGCTAATATTTATTGAGCATTTTTAATGTGTCAGGTACTGTGCTAAGTGCTTTACTGTATCAACTCATACACACCTCAGAACAACCCCATGACACATTATTATTATCCCCATTATACAGAGAGGAAAACTGGTATGCAGAGAGGTTGGGCTACCTGTCATAATCACATAGCTAGTTTGGCAGAGGTAAGACTCAAACTTAGGACTCTACAGTTTGAGGGATGAGTCCCACAAGACTGCTCCCACTTCAGACACAAGTCACAAGTGGGGACCCCAGGCTACCCCACTTCAGACACAAGTCACAAGTGGGGACCCTAGGCTACCCCACTTCAGACACAAGTCACAAGTGGGGACCCCAGGCTACATGCCCTTCTACCCAGCTGACTAAAAGTTCGGTAGTTCCCGTGACCCACATCCTCAGGTTCAGTAATTCACTAGAATGACTCACAGAACTAGCAAAGTGTTATGATTATAGTTTTATATAAAGGATACAACTCAGAAACAGCCAAATGGAAAAGATGCATGCAGCAAAGTATGGGAGGGTGAGGGAGCCACAGGGCTTCTATGCCCTCTCTGGGCATGCCACTATCCCAGCACATTGATGTGTTCACCAACCCACAGTTGTAGTTATAAACCAAAATTACAATAATACTGTTTTTCATATTTGTCTGTTTATTCACCTTTATTAGAGAACTTCATATTTTCATATGGCTTTGAGTTACTGTCTAGGGGCACCTCATCTCAACTTGAAGGACTCCTTTAGCATTTTCTGTCAGGGCAGGTCTAGTAATAATGAACTCCCTCAACTTTTGTTTATCTGGAATTGTCTTAATTTCTCCCTTGTTTTTGAAGGACAGCTTTGCTGTATGTGGAATTCTCTCCTGATGGGGTTTTTTCTTTCAGCACATTAAACATATTATCCCATTGCCTTCTGGCCTACAAGGTTTCTGTTGAGAAATCTGCCGATCCTTATTGAGGATCCTTTGTACATGTTAAATTGCTTCTGTAGTGTTGCTTTCAAGAGTTTCTCTGTCTTTGTCTTTCAATAGTTTGATTATAATGTTTCTCAGTATGGGTTTCTTTGGGTTTATCTTCTTTGGAGTTCATTGAGCTTCTTGAATTGGTATATTCATGGCTTTCCTCAAATCTGAGAAGTTTTCATCCATTGTTTCTTTAAATAGGCTCTCTACGCTTTTTTCTTTCCCTTCTCCTTCTGGAACTCCCATGATGTGCATACTGATCCACTTGATGGAGTCCCATAAGTTCCTTAGGTTTTGTCACTTTTCTTGATTCTTGTTTATTTTCACTCTTCAGAGTCAAGTGACAT
>NW_007740226.1:39026-39628 GCF_000696425.1 Galeopterus variegatus | reverse complement strand
AAAAATCCTCACTAAAATGCTAGCAAACAGAATACAGCAACACATACATAAAATTATTCACACAATCAAGTGGGATTCATCCCAGGGATGCAAGGTTGGTTGGACATATGCAAATCAATAAATGTGATACACAATATTAATAAAATCAAACACAAGGACCATATGGTCATCTATATAAATGCTGAAAAAGCATTTGATAAAATTCAACACTCATTCATGACAAAGACCCTCTATAAGTTAGGCATAGATGTAAAGTATCTCACCATAATTAAAGCCATATATGATAAACCCACTGCCAATATCATCCTGAATGGGGAAAAGCTGAAAGCTTTTCCTTCAAGAACAGGAACTAGACAAGGATGCCCACTCTCTCCACTCCTATTCAACATAGTGTTGAAAGTACTAGCCAGAGCAATCAGAGAATAGAAGGAAATAAAGGGCATCCAGATTGGAAAAGATGACGTCAAACTGTCCCTGTTTGCGGATGACATGATCCTATATATCGAACAGCCTAAAGATTCTACAAAAAAACTCTTGGAGTTGATAAATGAGTTCAGCACAGTATCAGGATACAAAATCAACACACAAAAATCAGTAGCATT
>NW_007740226.1:31145-35908 GCF_000696425.1 Galeopterus variegatus | reverse complement strand
GCTATAAAAAAGAATGAAATACTGCCATTTGCAATGACATGGATGGACCTAGAGAGAATTATATTAAGTGAAAGGAGTCAGGCACAGAAAGAGAAATATCACGTTCTCACTTATTTGTGGGAGCTAAAAATAAATAAATAAATACACAAAATAAACCGGCGGGCGGGGAGAAGACACAACAATCACAATTCCTTGAAATTGATACGACAAGTGAACAGAAAGGACATTGTTGGGAGGGAGGGGGGAGAGGGAGGATGGAGGGAGGAAGGTTTTGGTAATGAGCCACAATAATCAACCACATTGTATAATGACATAATAAAATAAAAATTTAAAATAAAATAAAATAAAAAGAAATGGCTTCTGAGCAAAGATCAAACACAGGACACTCTCAAAAAAAGCATAGTCCAGAGATGAAGCCAAGTGTGACTGAAAAATCCTTTGCTGAGACCTCAGAAAGATCAAAGATGCCTCTGAGCACCATTCAACCAGACAGAAGCCTGTCTAAAATTGTCAGGTTGTGTTTCACAAATCTCTGAATCATACAACTGGGCATCTACAAAGCTTATAAGGTCTGTTCCTCAGCAGAAACCCAAGGTTTCTTTTCTCACTGTGTGAGAGAAGGACTTACATTAAAAAGAATTATGGGTATTGCTTTTGTTTAGTGCAGCAACCCCCAATGAGATTTACATGAGACCCACAATGTGTTTAAGAGAATTATACCACCAGAAACACCACCAGCTTGTACTAAAAGAGACAGTTTACAAAGAAAAGAGTGTTTGGATCCCCTAACTTGTTTAAGTTGAGGAAGCTAAGAAAAGTACTCATAGCACTTCATGTTACCTGTCATGAAGAAAGACGGATGACTCAGGAGGTAGAAACCAGAGCCCAGAGAGACCTGTGGACTCCGTGCAGGACTGAGTCCTGATCAAGGGACTTCCAACGTCGTCCAGTAAGATTTCTTCGGACCAATGACTCTCATGATCCCTCTTTTGAAACAGGAATGTCTGTACGGTTATCCTCTGCCAATTCCCACCTGTGTCGGGTGTATGAGGGACAGATGACTTGTTTCTTTATTCACAGGTCTAAAGCTTGAGGAGAAGTGTATTGGGGGAAATACCTGACAATCTAATTATAATAATGAGATTCCGGACTTTGAGCTGATTCTGTAACGGGATAAGATGTGATGAGTGGTGGGGGGCGGAGGGGAGGTAGGAGGAGCCCTTGGGAGCGGGTGAGGGGTTTAACACGCAGAGGAACACGAACCACTGGTGGCCAGCAGGTGGGTTGCGGTGACCAGTCCCTAAGATGATCCCCCCAGTGATTTCTGCTTCTTGGCAGTTCTCTCCCACGTTGTACCAGGGTTAGTCTGGGTGGTTGACCAGGAGAATACAACAGAAGTGATGCTATGTTACTTCTGAGAATAGGTTATAAAAGGTAGTGAGGCTTCTGGCTGGATTGAGCCACTGGCCACCCCCTCACTCCGGGGGAAGCCAGCCGCTGTGTTGTGAGCAGACAAATGGAGGTGCCCGTGGGGTGGGGAATTGATACCTGTTACCCCAGGCAAGGCTTCAGTGGACTGCAGTCTCTGTCAATACCTTTACTGTGACTTCACGAGAAGTTCTAAAATAGAACTTCCCAGCGAAGGCATTCCTGGGTTACTGAGCCTCTCATGCTGTGTGGGGTCAAAAGTCTTCCTTGTCTCTAGCTGCTCAGTTTTGGGGTAACCTGACATGCAGCAATAATAACTAATACCGTACTGGCTATTAAAGCCCCTGCCTCGGGGAGCAGAGACAGAGAGTAAAGATGCTTGGGTCTTTCTTCCCAAGTGGAAAAAAAAAAAAACAGGCAAAGGACACAGTTGTCAGGGGGAGGTGGGCATCCCTTTTTCCTCTAAAGTGGCTCAACTGTCACACACATTTCAACAGTAATTTCCTCCCTTAGAAAAGGTGATATCCTCTAAGTTCTTGGACATGCTGAAGCCAAACTCCAGGAGGGATGCCAGCCTGGGGAAAAATATCCAGTGGAGGGAAGTTAGGCATGAAGTAATGGAAGGAGACTGGTGCGCTCCAGGGCCGGGAAGCCTGGGCCCAGTCGCAGCC
This sequence comes from Galeopterus variegatus, assembly GCF_000696425.1. NCBI lineage: Eukaryota > Metazoa > Chordata > Mammalia > Dermoptera > Cynocephalidae > Galeopterus > Galeopterus variegatus. The sequence continues at coordinate 33,809 of NW_007740226.1, read as the reverse complement.
CATCCCTCATTGGCTTTGTCACACTGAGTCACATGGGCAGCCTTGCCTCTTTGTGGGCCTCATCCATTGAGAACGCTAACCCTGTGGGTCAACGTGAGGACTCGAGGAATGGCTTGGTGGTGGGCACCTGCTGCGGTCACTGTTTCCCTAGCTCATGCACACCTGAGGGCATTTGATCATGCAGTCACCCTCCCCACCCACTGCACCCCACCCAGAACTTTCAATAGCTCAGGAAGAGTTTTGTTTGTTTTTTCAGATTCGGAGGTATTACTCCTGGGGAAAGCCCACCCACTAGCCTTGTGGGCTCAACTGCAGGTCACACTTGGTGACAATTTAGACCATGCCTGGCACTTACCTGCTTTTTATGTATCTGCTGATGAATAGATGGATAAATGAATGAATCATGTAAACAGATGATTCACAATTTGCTTCAGATATTTTGACTAGTTGTTTACTAATCCATCTAATTTAGATCTAAAAGGAATCACCCATCAGGTAAATTTCAGCATTTTTCCAGGTTTCACTACTGGTGAAGTGGAAGTTTCTCACTGTTTAAGGTAATTCTCCTTGTTGCATAATAATGAATTTGCTGGGGTCTTTGTCCTGGGTTCCTGGGAGGGAGTTACTAAATGCTTGGAATTTCCTAAGTGACAGGCTTGTCTTTGTTATTCCTGGTGGGACCCTGCAACCACATCTGAGTTTATGCTAATGAGATGGATCAGGATGAGGGCTTGTCAACACTAGAAAGACCAACTGTATTCTTACAGGGTCAGGGCTTTGAGCCAGGTGATATCAGCCTGACCCCTATGGAGGGGAGAGGGACTAGAGATTGAGCTCAACCACATGCCCAGTGATTTAATCAATCACGTCTGCTTGATGAAACCACAATAAAAACTCAGACACCGAGACTCTGGTGAGCTTCCTGGTCAGTCAATACATTGATGTGCCAGGAAGGTGGTGCACATTGTTTCCATGGGGAGAGGACATGAAAGCTTCTAGTTTGGGATCCTCCCAGACCTCATCTTATGAGTCTCTTCTTTTGGCTGGTCCTGATTTGTGTCCTTTATAATAAACTGTATGATAAGAATAGGGCTTTACTGAGTTTTGGGAGTCATTCTAGTGAATTATCAAACTTGTAGAGGGTCAGGGGCACCTTCTGGATTTGTGGCTAGTTGGTCAGAACCATGGGTGGCCTGGGAACCCTAGAACTTGTGGTTGTAGGGCAGAAAAATAGAAAGGAGATGGCAAAAGAATCGACCCCTTCAGCAAGAGCAAGCTTTATCAGAGGATAAAACCTGAGAAGGGCTCCTCTCGCCACCAGCAGAGTCTGGCAGGCAAAAGGGTGGCTCCTACAGGCTGAGGATTTCTTTATGGGCAAAAGGGTGGGAAGGGGCAGAAACAATAGAAGAAAGGTGGACAAAAAAGGGCGGAGGCTGGTGTCATCAGAGCCATCCATCTCGTTCTAGTCGAGAGGTCTCATTCGGATGGCGGTACTGGCCTCCTGCATCCACCAGCGGCTGGTGCCTGACGCAAGGGTCATCTTCTCGGATACTGTCTCCTTCAGCCTGCGGAGTCTGTGCTCACTGCGGTTGTCAGAAGGACATGGGAGCACTGCTCACCTCCTCAACTCAGCTGTTTTCTCTTGAGGCAGTGCCTGTGTATGCTATTTTTTCATGTAATATTTGAAAGAAAAAGATGCTAGTAGTGAGTTTATCTAGTCAATTCAAGGTTTCTAAAATTAAAATTTTAGAGTGTTGGAATCCCTAGGTCAAAAATTTTCCAGTTTATTTGCCATTTATTTATTTGTTTGTATATTAAACCATTTAAATCTAAAAATATTCAAGAGGTTATCAAGTTAAATAAGATTTAAAAATCATCGTTCCCAAAAAAGTATGAGTTAGTCATGATCTCTGATAGCCTGCTTTTCTTAGAAATTTAGAAAATTTTATCCTTTACTATTAGCACCCTAGTCTTTAGGGTTTGGTTTGATTTTCTGAGACTTGACAGGGCCGGGAATCCTTATAGAAAAGACTAGTTCAAGATGCAGGAGACTCCCTTTTAGGCGAGGGGAGCCTGGGCACACCAGGGGGCATGGCCTTCTCAAGGGGTCATGGTTTGAAGTTGGATAACCCCTGCCTCCTTCACGGGAAAGATGGAGGAGAAATTCAGCCTCATGGTCTGCAGTTTTTTGTGATTAATGATGTTGCCAGATGAAATCCTAATCCTATCATTTATCGGTATGTGTTAGCCGAGAACAGTCTCACATGGAAAAGGCCCAGATGACTGAATTAACAAACATTCTCTGGCCCACATGGCACATTGTAGGTATTTCTGCAATTGAGTTTGCTTTTGCTTTTTAGTCAAATGGTGAAGAATAAAAGAAACCTCTTCAAAAGACCAGCAAAAAGGCTTTTAGCTTCATAAATAATTTGTCATTGGAACTACAGGTGGGAAAGATATTTCGCCTTGCTTGAGTACCTTGTGAATTGAGAACCAGGTGTGTAGAGGCTTTGAACTCTCCAGGAGGGGGCAGGGGCAGGGGCAGGAATGCCTCATTTCCGAGGCCCTTTAGGGCAAAAAAAAGCAACTGCTCTGTGCCCTCCATCTGTCATCTAGGGTGGCTGCCCCGGCCCCTGTCCCGCCTTCCCGCCTATGCTCAGCACT
>NW_007740226.1:29382-31029 GCF_000696425.1 Galeopterus variegatus | reverse complement strand
AAAAAGGCTTTTAGCTTCATAAATAATTTGTCATTGGAACTACAGGTGGGAAAGATATTTCACCTTGCTTGAGTACCTTGTGAATTGAGAACCAGGTGTGTAGAGGCTTTGAACTCTCCAGGAGGGGGCAGGGGCAGGAATGCCTCATTTCCGAGGCCCTTTAGGGCAAAAAAAAGCAACTGCTCTGTGCCCTCCATCTGTCAGCTAGGGTGGCTGCCCCGGCCCCTGTCCCGCCTTCCCGCCTATGCTCAGCACTCTTGAGTCCTGACCTTACCCTCTGTGCCCAGCTCAAGGATGACAATGACCAGTGAGACCACGAGTTTCCAGCCGTGGCCTAGGCCGTGGCAGGTGCTGCAGGAGCCAGGCATCCTCCCTCCTCACGGTCCTGTCCCCTTGTCTCGCAGGTCATCCAGTCAGGTCAGCCCACACATGGTGAACGCATTTTGTTGTTGTGTTCCTGCCGGCTGCTTACGTGTTCCCTAGACTGGGACTGGCCATAAATTCCCGCTGACTCTGAAACACATCTCCTTTCTTCTTCTTGGCCAGACCAAGTATTTCTGAGGTTAGTGTGGTTTTTACACCCAACATGAAACACCCCTGCTGTTCATGCCAAAGGAGCTCATTCACGGCAAAGCCCTTGGAAAATAATACTTCTTTTCCCCAGTTCAGTGGTTTATTTACTCAGAGCAAGAAAGACTGATTCACTACCGTGTTTTTGTAAACAGGATACACTAAGATATTCAACTTATTTGATCAGAAAACTTTTTTATTGATTTTTTGAGAGTCTCTTCTGTGCTGGGCACTGGCAGCATGAAGATGAATAGCATCGTTCTGGTCCCCACGTCCCATGGTCTGACACGGGGGAGGGGTTGCTGGACAAGCACAGAGCAGCCTGTGGTCCAGGTCTGAAGCAAGAAGTGGGCGCTATGGCATGGGGGTGTCACCTGTCCTCGTCTGCAGTGGGAGTTAGGGATGAATTTCCGATGTGTGTGTAGGAACTACCTGGGGGTAAGCGTTCGGATGTGGCACTCACTTCAGCTGGAGCTCAAGAAACCTGTAGTGATTTGAGAGGCCGCCACTTAGAATGACAGGGGACTGCGTGTGCTGGGATTAGATGCCTCATCGTAGCCATGGCTGTCACGTTGGCGGTGTCGAAACCGACCCTCCTGGCAGAGCGCCTGTGCCTTCGTGTGCTCTGGGGTAGGTGTGCACCCTCTAGCCTTTCTGCCTCACTTCTGCCCTCTTGTCTGAAGGTGGCTTCCAGCCCCTAGCACCCCCAACCCTGGCACCCCTGCTGCGCCACCTGCCTCTACCCACCAGTCACCTCGTCATCGACTGCTGGCCCGAGGCCTTTGTCTCCCCTTTCAGAACAAGTCCTCACGAGTGTGAGCTGTCACACGGAAAACCAATCAATTCATTCACACGACAGTAGTGGAAACCGTGAGACCTCATGTATCACATATGTTCCAGGAATTTACATTTTCACAGTGGGAAAAGCGTTGAGCTGAAAAATGTATCTCTAGAGGTAAAATTTCAGGAGCATGTGGCAAGCCATCCACTCCTCTCCAAATTTAACCATGCAAATAAGGACCACTTCTGTCTCTAACACTGTTCTGGATATATTTAGAAGATTTTTACAAAATCTTT
>NW_007740226.1:25485-28291 GCF_000696425.1 Galeopterus variegatus | reverse complement strand
TTTAAAAAAAAATTCCTGGCGCAATTCTTTTGATTGTTACAATCTGCTGTTTTCTACTAGAAATGGATGGCAGGAAAAATCTGTTCTGTGTTGTTTTTGAGAGTTCCATTTAGTGAGTCTCCAGCTCACAGAGATCCAGCTGTACCACAAGTTGCAGCACAAGCAGGCATTGTATAGAAAGCACTGTGTGAGTCTCAGTAGGGTGACCTGAAAGGAAGTGAGGGACCCTGCTCCCTAGGAAGCTTACAAGAGATATGTGCGCAGGAGGTTTTGTTGAAGACTTAGCCTGGACTCCTGGAGAGAAGGGAGAGGGTTAGCAGAGGATGGTCTCCTATTTAAGACAGACTAACCTGCGAAGAGTTGCTGATGGAGACAAGACCAGTGGTTCGAGCGCAGCTGTGGCCACCCACCTGCCGGGTGCTCTGCACCGTGTGGTGTCTGTGAGCAGCTAGCTGCGCCTTCAGTATGGCCTGGTGAGTTGAGGAACGGGCTGGCACATTTAGGAGACATGAAAGGTGGCACCAGATTTAGTAATAGATCAGCAGCTTGTAGAGAAGAGCTGGAACCTGCTAATAATGCAGATAAAAAATTTATAGTCAATGCAATCTGGAAAAAATATAAAGCAACACAGCATCATGAAGCCAAAATACACCCTGGGGGGCTTGAAACTAATCCTCAACACCTGGACACAGAGGTGTAGCTTATTACAGGTTACCTCTGGTATGTGGCATGCTAGCACCTAGTAACCTCGTTACCTAGCAGTATCTACAGATAGTCTCAGCTGTCCGACAGAGTCTGAAATGGCTTCTGAATCAGTGGACAGAGAAAAGCAGAATAGAGCACAAGGAAAACATCTGGAATTCGTTCTGTGTTATTTTAAGAATTCTCTATTTCTAGACTTGTCAATGTTGAACTAATGTTTGAGTGTGTAATATGTATGTGCTAAGCACTGCTCTGGGCTTTAAGGGATGAGCCTGTTTTTCTGTTTTTGTGTTTTCATCCCACTGCCTAATGTGGTGTGTGGACACAGTACAGGCTCAGTATTTAGACCCTGCAACACCAACCGGAATATTAAAGAACAGAACACACATGCATGCATTCACTTTGGTTTTTCTTTTTCAGCAATTTAATTGTTTTAAATATATTTATAGAGCTGTGCAACTGTAATCACAATCCATTTTAGAATATCTCATCACCCCTGGAGAAGCCGCACACCCAGCAGTCATCTGTCCATGTTCACCTGCCCAGCCCCAGGCAACCCCACATCTGCTTCCTGTCTTTATAGATTTGCCTATTTTGGAATTTCATATAAATAGAATAATACGAGGTGTGGTCTTTCGTGACTGGCTTCTTTCATTTAGCCTAATGTTTTCAGATTTCACCTACGTTGCACCATGTAGCAGTACTTCACTTATTTTTCTTGCTAAATGTCATTTACTGCGTGGGTATACCGTATTTTACTTAACCGTCCATCCGTTGATCAACATTTGCTTGTTATCATTAGTTCTGCTAGGAATATTCATGTACAATACTCACGTGCATACACGTGTTTTTCTTTCTTTTGAGTATTTTGGGGAGTGNTCATGTACAATACTCACGTGCATACACGTGTTTTTCTTTCTTTTGAGTATTTTGGGGAGTGGGAACAATTTGGGTAGTGGAATTGCTGGGGCATGTGGTGACTCTATGTTTAACCTTTTCAGGAACAACGATACTGTTTTCCAAAGTGGCTCTACCGTTTTATCTTCCCATCAGCAGTACAGGAGGGTTCCGGCTTCTCCACGGCTCACCAACACTTGTTATTATCTGCCTTTTCTGATTAGGGCCACCCTATCGACCGTGAAGTTGAGATGTGATTTAGATTTGCAGTTCCCTGATGGCTGAGCGTCTTTTCTTGTGGTTAGCAGCCATTTGTATGTCTTCTATGGAGAAATGTCTACTCAGATCCTTTGCCCTTTTAAAAAATTGAGTTATTTTTCTTTTTTCTATTATATTTTCTATTTTCTCCTATTCTGTGTGTGGTGTTTTCACTTTCTTGATGGTATTTATTGAAGCACAAATCCTTTAAATTTTGAGAAAGTCCAATTTAGCTATTTTGTCTTTTGTCCCTCATCTTTTTGGTGTCATATCTAAGAATGCTTTACCTAGCACAAGGTCATGGAGATTTTCTCCTATATTTTCTTCTATGAGTTTTATAGTTTTAACTGTATCATTTAGGCTAAATATCTATTTGATTAAATTTTTGAGTCTTAAGTGAAGAAGGGATCAAACTTCGTTTGTTTGTATGTGGATATCCTGTTGTCCTTTTACCATTTGTTGAAAATACTATGCTGTCTCCATTGAATTGTATATAAATTGAATTGTTCAATAAAGTATTTTTACTGAAAATCAGTAGACCATAAACTGTGCAGGTTTATTTCTAGACTCCTAATTCTATTCCATTGATTTTTATGTCTGCCAGTACCATACTATATTGATTGTGTGACTTTTGTAATGAGATTCAAAATTGTCATGAGTCCTCTGACTTTTTTCTTCTTTTTCAAGATTGTTCTGGTTATTTAGGACCCTTTGAATTTCCTTATGAATTTTAGAATTAGTTTGCCAATTTCTTCAAGTAAGACAACTGGGTTTTCGATAGAGATTGCATCAAATCCATAGATCTACTTGGGGAGTATGGTCATCTTAACAATATCAAGTCTTCCAATCCATGAACATGTGATGTCCTTCCATTTATTTAGGTTTTCTTTAATTTTTTTCAAAAGTGTTTCACAGTTTTCAATGTATGAGTGTTACTCTTTTTTTTTTT
>NW_007740226.1:22820-25296 GCF_000696425.1 Galeopterus variegatus | reverse complement strand
CTAATTCTATTCCATTGATTTTTATGTCTGCCAGTACCATACAATATTGATTATGTGACTTTTGTAATGAGATTCAAAATTGTCATGAGTCCTCTGACTTTTTTCTTCTTTTTCAAGATTGTTCTGGTTATTTAGGACCCTTTGAATTTCCTTATGAATTTTAGAATTAGTTTGCCAATTTCTTCAAGTAAGACAACTGGGTTTTCGATAGAGATTGCATCAAATCCATAGATCTACTTGGGGAGTATGGTCATCTTAACAATATCAAGTCTTCCAATCCATGAACATGTGATGTCCTTCCATTTATTTAGGTTTTCTTTAATTTTTTTCAAAAGTGTTTCACAGTTTTCAATGTATGAGTGTTACTCTTTTTTTTTTTATTCTTAACTATTTCATTCTTTCTGGTGCTGTTGTAAATAGAATTGCATTCGTAATTTTATTTATGGATTGTTAATTACTAGTGCATAGAAATATAATTTTTTTTTCTTTTTGTCTTTTTTTGTGGCCGGCAACGGGATCGCAACCCTCGGTGTTGCGCTCGCCCCTCACTCAGCCAGTGAGCGGCCAGTGTGTGTGTGGGATCCGAACCCTTGGCGGGAGCGTCGCTGCGCTCTCAAGTGGCGCACTGTAGCAGTGTGCCACCGGGCAGGCCCAGAAATATAATTTTTTGTATATTAATCTTGTATCCTGAAATCTTGCTTAATATTTATTAGTTCTAACAGTTTATTAGTCATATTTTAAAACATTTCTATGTGCAAAATCATGTCGTATGAAAATAGAGATAGTTTTACTTCCTTTCCAGTCTAGATGTCTTTTGTTACTTTTTCTTCCTAATTGCCTTGGCTTGAAATTCCAGCGCAATGTTGAATATAAGCAGTGAGAGTGGACATCCTTGCCTTGTTCCCAATCTTAGGTAAGAAGTCTATCTTTCACCATTAAGTATGATGATACCTGTGGCTGTTTGGTGATGCTCTTTATTAGATTAAAGACATTGCCTTTCATTGCTGGTTTGGTGAGAGTTTTAATCATAAATAAGTACTGGATTTTATCAAATGTTTGTTCTGTATTTGCTTTGATCATCATGTGTGTTTTTTCCTTTATTCTATTAACATGGTGTATTACATTAAGTGATTTTCAAATGTTGAGTCATTCTTGCATTCCTGGCATAAACTCCACTTAATTGTAGTGTATAACACTTTTCATAGGCTGCTGGATTCAGGTTGATAAGTTTAAAAAAGTATTTTTCATCTATATCCATGAAGAATAGGCTCTGTAATTGTTTTTCCTTGGAATGTCTTTATCTGGCTTTCGTATGAAGTAATACTGGCATCATATAACTAGTTGAGAAATATTTCCTTCATTCCTATTTTCTGAAAGAGTTTGAGTAAGATTGGTATTATGTCTTTCTTCAGTGTTTGGTAGAATTCACTAGTAAAGCCATCTAGACCTGGGATTTTCTTTGTGAAAGGTTTTTAATTACTAATTTATATCATTTTACTTGATAGATGTCTAATCATTACAAAACTTTCCTCTTGAGTCAGATTTTGTAATTTGTGTCTTTCTAAGGAATTTTTTCCTTTTTATAAAAATTGCTTAATATGTTAGCATAAAATTGCTTATACTAATCTCTCCTAATTCTTTTAATTACTATAGGATCTGTAGTGATGTTCTTTGCCACTTTTTATTTTATCAATTCCCTGCTCAGGTTAGCTTAGAGGTTGGCAAACTATAGCCCAGGGGCCAAGTATGGCTTGCAGCTTGTTTTAGAATAAGCCAGGAGTTAAGAACAGTTTTTACATTTTTAAAGAGTTATAAAAAAACAAACAAACAACAGCAACAACAAAAACATGAAGAATATGTGACAAGGATCACGCATGGCCTGCAAAGCTTATAATATTGACTATATACCCTTTACTAGCCCTGGTTGATCAAATTTGTTGATCTTTTCAAAGAACTGACTTTCAGTTTTATTGATTTTTCTCTATTTCTTTTTTCCACTTTCTATTTCATTGATTTCTTCTTTGATATTTATTTCCTCTATCCGACTTAATTTGGGATTAATTTTATCTTCTTTTTCTATCTTCTTGAGCTCAAAGTTTAGCTTATTGATTTTAGATTTCATTTCTTTGGGAATATAAGCATTTAACTATACAGATTCATCCAATATAAGTTGATATATTGTGTTTCCATTTTCATTCAGTTTAAGAAATTTTCTAATATCCCTGGTAATTTATTCCTGGTCCATGAGTTATTTAAAAGTAGGTTGTTTAATTTTCAAATATTTGAGGATTAGGTTAAGGAGGGCTTTTTTTTTTTTTATTGCTGGTTTTGTGAGGTTTCTATTATTCATTTCTAATTTAATGTTCTTTTAGTTGGAGGACATACTTTGTATAATTTCAATCCTTTTGAGTTTCATGAGACTTCTTTTTTTTTTTTTTTTTTTTCCTTTTTGTTTTTTTTACTGACCGGTAATGGG
>NW_007740226.1:14896-21820 GCF_000696425.1 Galeopterus variegatus | reverse complement strand
GATTTTCTTCACTCAACGAGCAGAGTAAGAGACAACTGCATTGACGCCATGATGGAACCGGATGCAATTCCCTCATGAGACTTCTTTATGGCCTAACATACATGTGCATAAATGTCCATGTGCATTTGAGAGGAATGTGCATTCCGTTGTTCACCGTGCTCCCAAGCAGCACACTCTCCAGTGTGCCACCGGGCCGGCCCTCATGAGACTTCTTTATGGCCTAACATACATGTGCATAAATGTCCATGTGCATTTGAGAGGAATGTGCATTCCGTTGTTCGGTGGAGTATTATATACATGCTAATTAGGTCAATTTAGTTTAAAGGGTTGTGAAATCTTTTATAATCTCATTGATTTTTCTATTTAACTATTCTATTAATTACTGAGAGAGGAGTATTGAAGTCTCCACTATAGATTTTTAATTAGTTTCTTATTTTAATTCATTTAGATTTTGCTTTGTATAATTTTGGACTCTGTCGTGAGGTGCATATACATTTGTCATTTTTGTGGTTGTACCATTTTAATTAACCTGTTTTTAGCTATATTTTTGGTGACTTATTTATAGTGATTGTTCGTAGAATTCCAATATGCATCTTCAATGTATAATGACCTCCTTCAGGTTACTGCCGATTTAATGCCAGTGATATATAGCAGCTTTGCTCCAGTATAATTCTATTCCCCCCTTTTATGTGCTATTACCATCATATATGTTGCATTTATGTGTGTTATAAACTTAACAATACAATGTCATAATTATTGCTTTAAATAATCTTACATTTATTAAAGAAATAAAGTCATGTTTGCCCAAATATTTACCATTTTTTCTGTTCTTTAGGCATTCCTATGGATCTATCTTCTTTCATTCCAAAGGACTTCCTGTTATATTTTTTGTAGATCAGCTCTGCCAGCAATGAGTTACCTGAGTTTTTGTCTATCTGGAAATGTCTTAGTTTCACCTTCATTTCTGAGGAAGAATTTCACTGGATATAGAACTCTTGATTGACAGCTGACTTTTAGCACTTTGGTTATGCAATATCTTGGCCCCCTGATCTCCATTGTTTCTGATGAGAAGACAGATGTTAATCTTATCGATAGTCCACTATGTGTGAGAAGTTGTTTCCTTTTACTGCTTTCAAGTTTTTCTCATTTTCTCTTGCTCACTCCTGTGTTACTATGTGTCTGAATGGAGATCCTTTTTATGTTTTTCCTATCTGAAGGTTGTTGAGCATCTTGAATCTATAGATTAATGTTCTAAACAAAATTTGTGAAGTTTTCAGCTATTTTATTTTCAATTTTTTTCTTTTTCTTTCTCTCCCTTTTCTCCTAGTGTGCTTGATGTTATCCTATAGATCTTTGAGGCTCTGTTAGTTTTTCTTCAATATTTTTTCCCTTTATTCTTCAGACTGGACAGTTTCTCTTGATGAATCTTTGAATTCATTGATTTATTCTTCTGCCATCTGAAATCTGCCCATTTAAGTCATTTTCTCATTAGAGTTAACTATTTTTTGGCAGCTGGCTAGTACAGTAGAATTAACTTTTAAATTTTTATAATTTCTATTTCACTATTGAAATTCTATGTTGAATCATTGTCATATTTTCCTTTAATTCTTTGAACATCTTTGTCTATTAAATCCAGATCTGGGCTCATTTAAAGTTGTTGTATATTGACTACTTTTTATTCCTGAGTATGAGTCACACTTTCTTGTTTTCTTTTCAGTCTCATAATTTTTTAAACTAAAACTGGACATTTAATATAATATAGTGTAGCAACTCCAGATTCTGTTTTATTTTTCTTAAGGTTGTTTTTCATTATTGCCTGTACATAAACTTCGGAGTCTACACTGTGCAGGATACGTCTCTACTAAGTTTTTTATTAGAGTTTTATTGTTTTTATTCATATTTTTTGGCCTGCCTTTTCTGAGGGCTGCCCCTGTATCTGCATAGCTCAATAGTCAGCCAATGTCTTAGGCAGTGCTCAAATTCCTCAAGTCAGTAAGGCTTACACCCTCTGCTAAGGAATCTGTGGGTGGGTTGGAGAAAGCATTATAATTTGCAGCCATATCCTGTCTCCCTGGACTTCCACCTTTGTCACGCTCTCTTGAGTCCTCCCCCATGCTGAACAGACTCCCAGTCGCCCAGAGATGTGTGGAGGGCTTAACTTTCTCCTTCCACGGATCTCTCATCTCTAGGATTTCCTCGTTAAGTTTCCGGTTGGCCCGTTATTGCCTTAATTGGGTCCCCAACCTCAGGCTAGTAAACTTAGATACTTCCCTTTGTTAAAGAAACCAGACCTAGACATAGTCATAGTGGTAAAAACAGATTTTATTCAGGAACTATTGCAATAAGGGAAAAGAGACCTTACATAGAATTGGGCTTGATTCCAAATATGTCAAGGACAAGTGGGGATTTAGAGCCAAGGAGCAGGGTGTGGGGTTGGTGGATGGAAAATTACAAAGAGGAGACTTCAAGGGTAGAGGAAATTCTTGCTAAACTGCTGTAACAATTCTTATTGAAGGCCGGCCAGGGTGGTCAGGTGTCAGCTGAGGGATGATAAGGGATGAGGAATATGATCAGCTGTTGTGAGTAATTAGATATCGAGGTGTGGGATTATCACTAAACTGACTTAGTAGAATTCTCTCTAAAGTGGAGCTATGCAGTCCTGAGTGTAAAGCTGAGGACTAAGGCCTGTTCAGAGAAGAGCTTGGAGGAGCCTGACTAAAATTGGGTCAGGGAGACAGTCTGTCACCTTCTTTATTCCCAATTGAGTACACCACTTTTTGCCGGCAAAGTCACGAGGAGTTTTCACCCCACCCCCATCCCAAGAGAGGGTGCATTCTGCCGGCAGAGCTGCTGGTTTCCATAGCCAGCCCCACACTGGCCAACGCACCGCACCGTTCTCACCAACAGAGCTGTGAGCAAGCAGGCAGGAAAGCCCCAGGCAACAGAGCCATGGAACTCAAGGCTCTAGTGCTTGTTTCAAGACTGCTTCCTAATTTGTTATATGCCTTTGTTTGAGTTTTAGTACTCTGAGGTTGTTTCAGACAATCCTGTCCAGTTTTATACGTGTTTTTCCAGACATGAATTGCTGTCCTCTTTATGCCGCCATAATTGGAAGTCCCTTTAAAGGTTCTAGGTCAGAGTCTTTTATGTATCAAAGTGTTTTATGAATGACCAAGTGAGCTGCACAGAAATCAGTGTTTTTAAACCTCTTTGGCAGTGTAACCCCCTCTTTTTTCAAGACCATCTTGCATGGTATTTCTCGAAGGTTCGTGTACAGAAAACTTACCTGGGGAGGGTGGTAAAACTCAGATTCCTGGGCTCCCACCCCAGGTATCCTAGTTGCGTAGATCTGGGGTGCACATATGACTTTATGCAGGTTGTCTGAAGACCAATCCTTGGCCTTTGCTCTGTAGAGCTCACCAGTTCTCAAGTTCCCAGACCGCTCAGTAAAAGGCATTTACTTCTTCTCACTTAGTGTGTAAAAAGACTGATATGGAAGAGATGGTGCTCCATTTCCTTCTGAAGCAGCCCAAAGGATTAAGGAAAGAAAATAAAATTAACAGGAAATCAACAATCTCAAAACTGAAAGACTGGCATGCCTTAGTGTCATTTGATCTGGCTCCTTCCATGGTGAGGTAATGTCCACAATCCACATGGCTTTCCTGCAGTTGTTAAGGCCTGACCTAGTAAGGGGAAAACAATAGTTTTAGGCCTAATCTAGAGAACAGATACAATAAAATGTCAATTAGCTGGAGCTCATCTATCCATCACCTGCATTTGTAAAGCTATTTTCGACATCAGGGTGAAAACAAGCGTCTTTCTATTTTCATCTTCAGTTAACTGGCATATTTTGTGAATTATAATCCATAACCTAACCCTGAGCCTTCCTGTGAACCCTGAGGTTTTATCTTATATGCAATGATTTTAACAATACATAAACACTAAGAGGGAAGGAAATAGATGGTGAACTTCCTGATAGAAAACGAATAAACAAAATTAGTAAAATTGCTCCCAACAAGGAAATTCTTTTTTTTTTTTTTCCCCCATTTTTGTCTTTTTTCGTGACCAGCAACGGATCGCAACCCTCAGTGTCGCGCCCATACCGGACCGGGACCGGCAACAGGATTGCAACCCTCGGTGTTGTGCCCGCACCTCGCTCAGCCAGTGAGTGGCCGGTCTGTATGTGGGATCCGAACCCTCGGTGGGAGCTTCGCCGCGCTCCCAAGCGGCGCACTGTAGCAGTGCACCACCGGGCCGGCCCCGGCCCCCAACAAGGAAATTCTTAAAGCTCTCTTTATATCTAGGAAAACCAGCTAAATTAAATATAGCTGGTTAAATTTTATGTTTAAACAGTGAATATCAGTCTGAACTGTTCACGGATCTCCCAAGCGTGCCTCCCCCGGCGTGGGTAGCACCCATCTGTCCTCTGCCCGCCTCACCCTGCCCCATCAGAAAGGAGACTTGGAGCATGTGTGCTGTCTCTGAGTTAATAATCACAGAGCACGTTGGTGGCACACCAGAGGAAGTTAAAGGCAAACTTGCCGCTCACAGAATATACTGTGAACGTGTTTGGTGAGGATAGAGACACTCTGTGAAAGTCCAATCGTCAGCCTTTCCTCCCTATGCCTTCATTAACTTTGACATTTGCATGAAAATTGAGTCCTGGTTTCCTGGGGCTAATCCGCTCCTGCTGCTTTCCCTTACCCGGAGGCTTAATTTTCTGTTGGTGACATGACAATCAGTCCTCCAGCAAGCAATCATGATGTCACAAAGAGGCAATTATCACTTCAGGTGAGAAAATAAACAGCCCACACAGATGATCACTTGAGATCGTCACAATTATCTTAATGGAATTTTTCCTTTAAAAGATTTCATATGAGAAAATGACTTTAAGTCTAGATAAGGAATCCACAGGCAATGGTAAAGTGTTCATTCCAGGCCCTGAGCCGAATATTAGTACAGGTCCCCTAAATCCTTACCTGGCAGTTCTGGGGTGTCTCCTCCTTCCGGTGATGTCCCCTGCAAAGTGCACATACCGAACCCCCATGGAGAGCCAGCTGTCGGTCCTCAGCGCACCTCGTTTTTCAAAGCAGAGTGAAGAAATATTGATCTAATCGGAATAATGTCATCAAATAATGCCATTAATTAGGAGGAAAAACATTTTATTACACAAAAACCAGGGAATGTATATAAGTAAAAAGAAGGCAATAAAAATCATCTACAATCCCACCATCCAGAGAAAACCACAATATTTTGGTTCCAGTCTTTTTTCCTTCAGTGTATGTGGTGTGGTTTGTTTTACAAGAAAAAAATCACAAGGTACACTCTATTTTGTAATCTCCTCTTTCATTTGGTCCATTGCTGTGAACAACTTTGTATTGCAGTATTACGTTCTAAATAAAGGCAACTGGTAGTCTTAGTATAAAAAGCACTGTAGACAGAATATTTTTTTAACTTATTTTTGACTTTATTGAGGCATGATTGACAAAATTGTATGTTGTATTAGTCTGTATTAATTTTCTGTATTCTGTATTAGTTTTTGTCACTTATAACAAAATACATGAAACTGGGTGATTTATAAAAAAAAAAACATTTATTGCTTACAGTTTCTGAGGCTGGGAAGTCCAAAGTCCATCTGGTGGTGGCGACAGTGACCCAGGGGTCTCATATTGCAGGATGGTGGAAGCAGAGAGAGCAGAGAGAGAGAGACAGGCTCCCCCTCTTCTTTTAAGGCCCTCAGAACCACGCCCTTGACCACCATTTTTAATCCATTCACTACTGCACTGTCCTACAATTTAATCACTTTAAAGCTCTTTCAATTACCGTAATAGGATTTCCAACCCTCATAACAGTCACAGTGGGGGCTAAGTTTCTAATACACAAATCTTGGGGGACACAAGCTTCAGAGAGTTTTGGGGGGACATAATTCAATCCACTACATATGTATTCAAGGTTTACAGTGATATGATTACCATAATCAAGGAAATTAACATATGTATCACCTCACATAGTTACTTGTGTGTGTGTGTGGTGAGAATACTTAAGATGTACTCTCCTAGCGTATTTCAAATGTTCAATATATTATTGCTAACTATAGCCACCATGCTGTACATTAGGTCCCCAGAACTCATTCATCTTATAACTGCAAGTTTGTACCCTTTGACCAACATCTCGCCAAATCCCCCACACCGTTCTGACCCCTGGCAACCACCCTTCTACTCTGTGCTTCAATGTACTTGAATTTTTTTCTTTTGCACAGAAATGTAATTGATTGTACATATCTGTGGGGTACAGCATTGAGTATCAATATCTGTGTGCAGTATGTGATGCTCAAATCAGGATAATTAGTATATTCAACATTACACAGTGTAATCATTTTTTGTCACCCTTTACCAATTTCTCACTAACCCCCTACCCTTTTTCCATCTCTGTTTGCCTCTGTTCTGTTGCTATAACAGAATTGGTTTATTTGGCTTACTATTCTGGGACAGCTGCATCTGGCATGGGCCTCAGGCTGCTTCTACTCATGGCAGAAAGTGGCAGGCAGCTGGTAGGTACAAGCAGAGTACACAGTGAGAGGAAGCAAGAGAGAGAGAGAGAGAGAGGAGGTGCCAGGGTCCTATAAACAACCAGCTCTTGTGGGAACTAATAGAGCAAGAACTCACTCACTACCCCCCCCCCACAGGGAGAGCATGAATCCATTCATAAGGAATCCTCCCCCTTAGCTCAATCAGTTTCCAACACTGCCACATTGGAGATCAAATTTCCACATGAGTTTTGGAAGGGACAACACATTCAAACTCCATCACATACCTAGGATGAATCCCACTTGATCATGGTGTATTATTTTTTTGATGTGTTGCTGTATTCTGATGTTAAAATTTTGTTGAGGATTTTTGCATCTTTGTTCATAAGAGATATTGG
>NW_007740226.1:12325-14219 GCF_000696425.1 Galeopterus variegatus | reverse complement strand
TGTATTCTGATGTTAAAATTTTGTTGAGGATTTTTGCATCTTTGTTCATAAGAGATATTGGCCTGTAGTTTTCTTTTTTTGTTGTATCTTTGTCTGGTTTTGGTATTAGGGTGATGCTGACCTCATAGAATGAGTGTGGGAGAATGGCCTCTGTTTAAATTTGGGGGGATAGTTTGAAAAGAATTGGTATTAATTACTGTTTAAAGGTTTGGTAGAATTCAGAAGTAAAGCATTCCGGTCCTGGGCTTTTCTTTGCATGGAGACTGCTGATTACTGCTTCAATCTTGTTGCTTGTTGTTGGTCTATTCAGGATTTCTGTTTCTTTTTGGTTCAGTCTTGGTACTTTGCATGTGTCCAAAAATTTATCTATTTCCTCCAGATTTTCAGATTTGTTGGCATATAGTTGTTTGTAATACTCTCTAATGATTCCTTGTATTTCTGTGGTATTGGTTGTAATGTCTCCTTTTTCGTTTCTGATTTTTTGTAATTTGGGTCTTCTCTCTTCTGTTTTTAGTTAGCCTAGTTAATGGTTTGTCAATTTTGTTTATGTTCTCAAAAAACTAACTTTTGTCTCATTCATCTTTTGCATCGTTTTTTGGGGCCTCTATTTCATTTAGTTCTGCTCTGATCTTAATTATTTCCATCTCCTATTTTGGGATTGGATCGTTTTTGTTTCTCTAGTTCTTTGAGGTATGGCTTTAGGTTGTTTATTTGAAATCTTTCTTTATTTTGATGTAATTATTTACTGCATAAATTTCCCTCTTAGTACTGCTTTTGAGGTGTCCCACAGGTTTTGATATGGTTTATTTTTCTTTTCATTAGTTTCAGTAACTTTTTTCATTTCTTCTTGGACCCATAGTTTGTTCAGGAGGATGTTGTTTAACTTCCATGCATTTGTATAGCTTCCAGAGTTTCACTTGTTATTGATTTCTAGTTTTAGTCTGTTGTGGTCTGAAAATATACTTGAAATGATTTCAGTTTTTTAAAATTTTTTGAGACTCAATTTGTGATGTAACGTGGTCTATACTGGAAAATGTGCTGATGAGATGTGTAGTGTAAAGCCTGTGTTTCTCTGTTGATTTGCTGCCTAGATGATCTGTCCAGTGTTGAGAGAGCGGAGTTCAGTTCCACTACTATTATCATACTGGGGTCTCCCTCTTTCCTTAGGTCTAATAGTGTTTGACTTATATTTCTGGGTGCTCCAGCATGGGGTGCATCTATATTTATGATTGTTATGTCTTCTTGCTGGATAGATCCCTTTATCATGACATAGTGGCCTTCTTCATATTTTTATGGTTTTTGGTTTAAAATCTATTTTCCCTGATATACAAATAGCTATTCCTGCTTGGTTTTGCTTTCTGTTTGTGTGGCATATCTTTTTCCTTCCCTTCATTGTTTGTCTTCACTGTTAGTCTCTGTGTGTCTTTATAGGCGTGATGAATCTCTTGAAGACAGCATATAATTGGATCTAGCTTTTTAATCCAGTCAGTCTGTGTCTTTTGAGTGGGAATTTTAATCCATTTACATTTAGGGTGGTTATTGAAAGGTATTGTCTTACTCCTTGATTTTTGTTTGTGTATTTTAAATATGTTTTTTTCCTTTCTTCCCCTTTTATTGTTTGTCTTTGATATTGGTAGGTTTTTTTGAGGTGGTAAGATTTAGTTTCTTTCTCTTTCTCCTTTGAATTTTTGTTCTACTGGTGGATTTTGTTCTCTCTTGTGTATTTGTGGTAGTGATTATTGTTTTTTGGATTCCAGATGCAGGACTCCCTTGAGGATTTCTTGCAGGGCTGGTCATGTGGTGGTGAAGTGCCACAGTTTTTCTTTATGTGGGAAATACACTCGTTCTCCCTCATTTCTGAAGGATTGCTTTGCTGGTTATAGTATCCTTGGCT
>NW_007740226.1:9350-11771 GCF_000696425.1 Galeopterus variegatus | reverse complement strand
TTGTTTTTTGGATTCCAGATGCAGGACTCCCTTGAGGATTTCTTGCAGGGCTGGTCATGTGGTGGTGAAGTGCCACAGTTTTTCTTTATGTGGGAAATACACTCGTTCTCCCTCATTTCTGAAGGATTGCTTTGCTGGTTATAGTATCCTTGGCTGTCAGTTTTTTTCTTTCTGTGTTTTGTATATATCTTCCCATTCTCCTCTGGCCTGCAGAGTTTCTTTTGTGAAGTCTGCTATTAGTCTAATAGGGACTCCATTATAGGTTACTTGATGCTCTTTTCTTGCTGATTTGTCTTTGATCTTTGCCAGATTGAGTGATTAAAGTGATTCAGAGAGGATTTTTTGGGTTGAAACTGTTTGGGGATCTTTGAGCTTCCTGCATCTGAAGGTCCATGTATTTCCCTACACCTGGGAAGTTTTCTGTTATTATTTCATTGCATATGTTTTCAATGCATTTTGCTTTCCCCTCCCCTTCTGGAACTCCCATGATTGGAATGTTTGTGCCCTTAAGGCTGTTTGCTAGCTGTCTTAGATTTTCTTCATTTAAAAAAATTATTTTATTCTTTTTTTCTCCACCTGGGTTATTTCAAGAAGACTATCTTTGAGATCTTTCTTCTATTTGCTCTAAACTGCTGCTTAATCTCTCACTTCTGTTTTTTGTTTGTTTGTTTTTTCAATTGAATGAATCCTTCAGTTTCAGGAGTTTTGTTACATTCTTTTTTAGGTATTGATCTCTTTGTAAATTTCTTTCTTCATGTCCTGGGCATTTTTTCTCTTTTCATTATGTTAACTGTGTCTTCTCATATCTCATTGAGTTTCCTTAAGATTATTGCTTGGAATTCCTTTTCAGCCATTTGAAGGGTTTCCTGCTCTATGGGGTCTGGCACTTGAGAATTACTGCATTCCTTTGGTGGTGTCATACATTGATGTCTGGTCATCTGGTAGAGCAGCTGCTTCTTCTGTTACTCTGGGGTGGGCTTTGAGGAGAGGGACTTCCTCCTGTAGATGCATTTTATATTGATTGTTGAGTAGGGTGTTTTAGTATTGGTTCTGAGTACATGCAGTAGTGTAGTCTAGTCTCTGTGTGGGCACTTTGGCTGTATTCAGTGTTGGAATTGCGTGTGTGTGTGCCTCTGGCCTAGGCATTGGGTCACTTAATGATTCTTTGCTGAGGACAGTGTGTTGGTTCATCAGAGCATGGGTGAGCTCTCAAGTTCTTAGGAGAAGCACCTGGGTGTCCTGTCACTCTTCGGCTGGGGTGGGTGATCCTGGGCAGGCCTGTTTGCACCCTAGCTCATTTCCTGTGACCCTGAGGGATGCAGTGGGGTATATTGGATGGAGGTCCTCAGTTTGAATGGGTGACTCTGAATGGGGTTCCTCTTTCATCTTTCCTACAGGAAGAGTCTCCTTCTGGGTCCTAGCTTCCCCTGGTTGGGGGATGTGCTGGTGGTGATTGGGAATTTTCTTCCTCACACTATTTGGGTATCCTGGTTTCTGCATTCTTGCATAGTTCCACCTGTTTCTCTCTATGAATCAAGGCAGCTGTGTAGGCTGCACACTTACCTCCCCGCTGGGTGTGCTATCCTGTGTGGCAGTTTAATCCCCTCACTGAGTTGTGGGTCTGTGCTCATTCACCTCTATCCCTGGGCTCTGTTGGTTACTCTCTGTTGTCAATACACTTGAGTGGCCTATAAGCTGCCTGCACAGCAGTGGTGACTATTGTGGTGACAAGCTGCCCTTGTGGCAAAAGTGGCTGTGACAGTGGCCAGTGTTAAATATACTTGGTGGTAATTTGCCTAGCCACTGGGCACTTAGGTCATGACAGAAGTGTCTAACAGTGACCACCCATCAGGTAGGACAGACTGAAGTAAATACAGTCACTTAGGCCAAGAGTGATCTGCAAAGTGCTTGTGACAGACCACTGCAGTCCCAATTGTAAGCTCTATGCCCAAGACCCCTGTCCTCCATACGGGCTCTGTTTTCCAATACATGATCACAATATTTTAATTGTCAACCTTAAAGGGCTTCTATAAGTGGTGACTCCCCTTTAGAGTGTAAATGCCTTAAGAAAATAGTCTCCTCTGCGCATCTAAAAATTCTCAAGAGCTAGTGTAAAAAAGTAGAGGATCTTGCCTGCAAGAAATTATCTCATTGGCTCCTTCAGATCTTCTTACCATCTGGAGCTGCCTGACACAGTTGGATTCTGGCAGAGGAAGTTCCAGCACCTACCACAGGCAGAACCATGTGATATAGATGGAGGAGGAAAGAAAAGAGGATGCCTAGCGTGGTTTCTAAGAGAGGGAGACCTAAGGAGTAAGAGACACTGGGGCAGCTGCAGGAGGTAGGTAAAACTATAGAAGGAAAGAAGTTTATATAATTATTTATGTACAGATAAATTGAAGCTCTTTTAACATTTTTTGA
>NW_007740226.1:4630-8627 GCF_000696425.1 Galeopterus variegatus | reverse complement strand
TCACACTTTCTTGTTATTTGCTCACAATTTTATTACTTCCACTAGAAAAAAGTATGTCTTTTTCCACAGCAGGGCCTTTCTGTCATTAATGAACCCCTCTTCCTCTCTCTGTTGGACACATGTGTTAATTAGGATAGTCCAGGTGGCAATAATAAAGACTCCCCAAAACACAGTGTCTTAAACAAGTTAGAAATGTATTTCTCTTTCACATATTTATCTGTAGGTAAGTGGTCCAGGGCTGGTTACGAGGCTCTGCCATGCTCAAAATACAGCTCTTATCTCTGGCTACTTTGGGGTAATTTATTCAGCTCTTATCATTACATACATAAATGAGCCAAAAAGAAGAAGAGAGAAAGAAAAGCGAATACTCTTTTTATTTTAAGGCAATAGCCTTGAGTTTGTTCATATTCTTCTGTTCACATCCTGTGTACCAGAACTTAGTCACTTGGCCACACCAAGCTTCAAGGCAGGATGGGAGACGTAGCTCAGCTAAAGGCTGTGCAACCAAGTGACCAGCTGACACATTTATATCTAGGAAGAAAGAGATACAGATCGGAGGGACAATCACGCATTTTTCTACTGTCTATTTAACATCCAACTTCCCCGTGGTGCCCTCCCCAGGTCTTTCCTCGCTGACCTCTCTCTGGTTTGGGTTCCCAGGCCCTCCACCCCAGTGTACGTCCTCACTTTTGGTAGCTTTTCTATATTTCACATGTAATTCTTTCATCCCTTCACCTCTACCCACATAATTTGCTTTAAAGACCCTTAAAATAATTTACTCTATAATTGTCTCTTTTGGTTACTCCCTCAAAACTTAGCATAATTCTTAGTGCCAGTAGGCATGCAAAAGAAACTTGTTGACTGAGATATTGGGGAATTAGCAGGATGCCTACAGAGCATGAAGTGCTTTAAAGAAACTCATTGAATTGCAAATGTCCTGGATTTAATGATGGTTTGACTTACAATTTTTGACCTAACAATGGTGTGAAAACCATACACATTCAGTAGAAACTGCACTTCAGATTTTGAATTTTGATCTTTTCCCAGGCTAGTGATATGCAGTATATGAGATAGTCAACATTTTATTATAAAATAGGCTTTGTGTTACATGATTTTTTTCAACTGTAGGCTAAAGTAAGTATTCCGAGCATGTTTAAGGTAAGCTAGGCTAAGCTATGATGTTCCACAGGTTAGGTGTGTTAAATGCATTTTCTACTTATGAGATTTTCAACTTGATGAGTTTATCAGAAAGTAACCCCATCATAGGTTGAAGACCATTTGTACAAACAAACATTTCTGTACTGTGTCTTTTCCTTCTCTGAGGTGGTGATCTTTTGCCTCAGTTGAAGACACTATGCTTTGGTTTTAGGGCATTCATTCTACAGCTATGGCTCTAATCACTTTTAGCCCTGGGAATTATTTCTGGTGGTCACACATTAAGAAACATACAATTATGTTTCCAGATGTGAAAATGGGTACCTGCCCACGTGACACTTGCCTTGGGTATTTGCAACTGAATTTTCCAGATGAATTAGCTCTGGGGCAGACCTTTTTAACCTCAAGTTTTGTACTGTGGAGCCACAAGGAAGTTATTTTTATATTTCCTTTATTTTTTAAGGGCAGAAAAAATATTTCACTTTGACTTTTCAAATCTCCAGTGAAAGTCTGTTCTATATTTACAGGGAGTTTCTGTTGAGTATATGGTACCTCTTTTCCAATAATCTATTTGGGATTATAATGCTCTTGAATTTACCCATAATAACCCCACAGAAGACCATTGAAATTTGTCCTGCCAACCAGTTTCAGTATGCCAGCCAAGGTCACATCATTAGAAGATGCTGTGGAGTGACATCAGCATAGGGTTTGGAACCAAAGACAACTTATCAGTAATTCTATTTACACCTTTACTTGGAAGTCACTTAATTTCCCTGAGCCACAATTTCCTCCCCTGTAAAATTTCAACAGTGACACCTACCTTATCTTACGGATTAAATAAGGTAAAATGTGTTTACACAGAATACAAACACAAAATGGCTTTGAACTTTCCAATCACTACCCCAAGTTATGGGATGTTGATTCCTCTTCTCCAGCTGGGTCTTGGGCAGATTCTATAATGTGGGGGTCTTGTCTTGCTGCAAAAATTTAATTCAGTTCAAGGTTACACCTCAGTCTCATATCTGGTTCTCATTTCTCT
Source organism: Galeopterus variegatus (assembly GCF_000696425.1). Classification (NCBI taxonomy): domain Eukaryota; kingdom Metazoa; phylum Chordata; class Mammalia; order Dermoptera; family Cynocephalidae; genus Galeopterus; species Galeopterus variegatus. Next base: position 6,433 of record NW_007740226.1, on the reverse strand, counting down.
TCCTCCATCCCAAGTCAGACCTGTGTCACCAAGACTCAGTGCAGAGAGTGACGTGGGCTTTGTTCATTCACTTCCTGGTCTGGGGAGGGGAGGGGACAGCCTGGCAGCTGCTCTGGCACCACCCTGTGCTGTTGCTAAATGAGTCTCCAGAGATTCCCCTTTTCTGTCAGCCAATTAGTGAGAGTTAGCCTTTGACGAGATTCCACATGCCGCTTCTCATGATGGGAGACTGGTTTAGCTGCTGAAATCCCTGACCCAGCTGGGTTCCAGTGCTTGTAGCTATAGGATTCTCAATAACATTTGTCAGATAATAGTTAAAGGAGAAGCTAGGAAAGAATATACCTGGGGTCCTAGGCAGGAGCCACGGGCAGCCACCCCTGCCCAGCAGAAATAAGGAGCACACCCATTGTCCTAGGCAGGAACCACAGGTACCAGCCCCCACTCAGCAGAAGGAAGGAGCATTCCAAAAACACCATGTCCATGCAAGTGGACCACCACAGCCACTGAAGCTACAAGGGTGGCTTGCCACCACAGCAGCAGCCACAGCCACTGTGCAGGCAGACCACTGCCCACTCAACTGCATAGACACAAGGACAGTAACCAGAGGAGACTGGAAAAAGAAGAGGAAGTCTCTCTCCTCAAAGCCCACTCCAGAGTAATAAAAGAAGCAACTGCTCTAACAGAGGACCAGACATGGGCACAGAGATAATAGAAATACAAACACTAAGAATATATGACAGCACCAAAGGAATACAGTAATTCTCAAGTACCAGAAACAGTTAACAGAGCAGAAAGACAACCTACAGAATGGGAGAAAATATGGGCAAACTATGTGTCCAACAAGGGATTAATATCCAGAATATAAAAGGAACTCAACTCAACAGTAAAAAACAACTGACCTGATTAGAAAATGGGCAAAGGAGCTAAATAGGAATTTCTCAAAGGAAGGTATACAAATGGCCAACAGACACATGAAAAAATGTTCAACATCACTATGCATCAGGGAAATGCAAATCAAACCCACACTGAGATATCATCTCATCCTAGTTAGACTGGCCATTATTAGAAACAGAGAGAATAACAAATGCTGGCAAAGATGCAGAGAAAGAGGAACCATCCCACACTGTTGGTGGGACTGTAAATTGGTGTAGCCATTATGGAAAACAGTATGGAGTTTCCTCAAACAACTACAGATAGAACTGCATATGGGAGCCACTGGGCCCACAGGGTCCCCAAACACCCACACCAGAGCAGGTAGGCACCACTGTCGGACTCCCAGCCTAGGCCAGTGCACACCACCCAGAGAGGCCCAAGCCTCCAGCCCATAGGCACCAAGGCAGATGTGTCAAATTGGCAGTCCCTGCAGGATCCTAGCCAGACACTAGGGCTGAATGAGTGGACCATGAAATCCCCTGCCACAGTGACTAAACACACAAGGAAAGATACCAGAAATATGAAAAATCAAGAAAGTACGATACCACCAAAGGGTAATAATAACTCTCATGCTCTAGATCCTATAGAACAGGAAGTCCTTAAAATGACTGACAAGGAATTTAGAGCAACAATTTGAAGGAAACTAAATGAGATGCAAGAAAACTCAGACAACACAATGAAATGAGAAAAAGCATACAGGACCTGAAAGATCAATGCCCTGAAAAAGAATGTAGCAGAACTTGTGGAGCTGAAGAATTCATTCAACAAAATAAAAAACACAACATAGAGTTTCACTAGCAGGCTAGAACAAGCAGAAGAGAGAATTTCTGACTTTGAAGATGGGCTGTTTGAAATAACACAGGCAGACAA
>NW_007740226.1:0-907 GCF_000696425.1 Galeopterus variegatus | reverse complement strand
AAGAGGAATTGACACCAATTCTCTACAAACTATTCCAAAAGATTGAAACAGAGGCCATTCTTTCAAACTCATTCTATGAAGCAAACATCATCCTGATATCAAATCCAGACAAAGATACAACAAAAAAGAAAACTACAGGTCAATATTCTTGATGAATATATATGCAAAAATCCTCAATATAATACTAGCTAACAGAATACAGCAACAGACACACAAAATTATACACCACAATCAAGTGGGATTCATCCCAGGGATGCAAGGTTTGTTCAAAATATGCAAATCAATAAACATGATACACCACATCAATAAAATCAAAGACAAAATCCATATGATCATCTCTACAGACACTGAAAAAGCATTTGGCAAAAATTCAACATTTGTTCATGATAAAGACTCTCTAGAAGTTAGGTGTAGATGGAAAGTATCTCAACATAATTAAAACCATATATGATAAGCCCACCACAGACAAGGATGCCCACTCTCACCATTTCTATTCAACATAGTGTTGGAAGTACTAGCCAGAGCAATCAGAGAAGAGAAGGAAATAAAGGACATACAGATTGGAAAAGATGAAGCCAAACTGTCCCTGTTTGCAGATGACATGATCCTATGTATTGGACAACCTAAAGCCTCTACAAAAAACCTCCTAGAGTTGATAAATGATTTCAGCCAAGTTATGGAATACAAAATCAGCACAAAAATCAGTAGCATTTCTATACTCCAACAGTGAATGTGCAGAAAAGAAATCAAGAAAGCTAGCCCATTTACAAAGCCACCCACAAAATAAAATACTTAGGAATAAAGTTAACAAAGGATGTGAAAAATCTCTACAATGAGAACTACAAGCCACTGTTGAGAGAAATTAGAGAGGACACAAGAAGATGGAAAGATATCCCATGCTCTTGGA
>NW_007740225.1:21415-31287 GCF_000696425.1 Galeopterus variegatus | reverse complement strand
AATTTCAGAGTGAACTCATAGTTTTTCCAGTCATTTTCAGGTATTAAAAACTACAGTCCGCTAGAAGAAAACATAGAAAACATCTTAAGTCACAAAAACATAGCCATATATGAACATTAATCAACTGGACTTCATTAAAGTTAAAAATTTGTGTTTATTTAAAGCCACCATTAAAAGAATAAAAGGCAAACCACAGTCTGAGAAGATATTTAGAATAAATACACCCTTTGTCAGATATCCTGCAAAAGACTTGTACCCAAACTACATAAATAACACATACAAATCAATTAAAAATAGGGAGCACAATTTTAAAAATGGGCATAGATTGAACAGATACATCATAAAAGATGATATCCAAATATCCAGCATATATATGAAAAAGTGCTCAGCATCATAAGTCTTCAGGAAAATGCAAATTACAGCCACAATGAGCTACCACTACACATGCATCACAATGGCTAAAATTTGAAAAGATTGTCACAAACACATATTAATGCAGATTTCTAGTAACTGGAATTCTCACACAGTGCTGGTGGGAGTGAGTAGAAAATGGTTCAAGTACTCTAGGAAACTATTTGTCAGTATCTACTAATGCTAACCATATGCCTACTCTGTAAATTTAACTCTCAGGTATATACCTCACAGCATGAATGCATATGTCTACCAAAAGACATGTTCAGGAATGCTGATAGCAACTTTTTTTTCATTAAGCCAAATGGAAAAAAATTAAATGTCCATCATCGGGAGAATGGATAAATAAATTATGTTGTATTTATATGACAGCACACAAAATATGAATGGAAAAGATGAGCTACAACATGGTTGACTCTCACAGACATAATACTGAGAAAAAGAAGCCAGACACAAAAGAAGTTCATATGTATGATTTCATGTATATGAAGTTCAAGATAAGAAAAATTGACATGTGATAGAAGTCAGAATAATGGTACCTTTGGCAGAGTTGGTATGGACTGGGAGGTAGTACGAGGGATCCTTCTGGAGCACTAGAAAAGTTTTATATTTGGATCTGGGTGCTAGTTAACTAGGTATGTGTATGTACGTATGAGATATATATGTAAAACTTTATACTATGTTTGTTATACTTCAGTAAGCAAAAAACCTAGTCCAGTCTAATGCCAAGACTCCAGTCTCTTATCTAATTGAAAGCTTTCCCCCTCTCTTCCCCTCCTACATCAACTCACAATCAATAATCTGCAGTATAGAAAGGAGAATTGTAACAAGTTTCTTCTCTTATCTTTGGTTCACCACCTCTCCCCCATTTTTGAACCTGTTTTATCCCCTCTAGGATCAGGCACATGGGAGGAGGAGCAATGAGAGAAGAATGGGCAAAGTCTCATGTGTCTTGAGTTGTAATCTGGTGTCGATGCCCTCTGACATGTAGACATCTCCAAGGACTAACTCTTTCTGTCGTGTGGATGCTTCTGTGGGTTTTTCAGTGATCTTGCTTCACCAGGAGCATCCTCATACAACATTAGCTATGGGCAATGATGCTCTTACAACTCCAGCCATAGCTCTTGGCTCCTAGTGATCTGTCTCTCTAGACGGAGTCCTGGTAGGATAACTCAGGTCCAGTTCTCTTCTTTGGGTTACTTGACGCATAGGAAAACTAACACATCTTTGCCTCACCAGTGGAGAACTTGCAGCTTGCTCCATTATAGCCCCTCTCTCCTTCCAGCCTTACAGCTTCAAGCTTCTCCAGGAAGGAACCAGGCCCCACTCCCTGGTGTTTTCTTTCCCTCTTCCCCAAATTCCAGGAGACATGTTCTTCAGGTGCTTCTCTGATACTCCCCTCATTTACCTTAGGTAGAAGCCACCTTGGAGAGAGGATTAGGTAGCCATGGTCCACTGACAACTCTCATTTCAGAAGTTGATTCTATCAATCTCACTTCTACTTTGTGTGTGTAGCTTGAAAGTGGATAATAAATATATAGTATAGCACAGTTATTGTTTTAAGCTTGACAGCAAATGAATGGTTCTTGACTAGAAAGAGAAATAATCATTTTACCTGGTCTACCTTTTTTGCCAGTTACTTGAGACTTTTATGAAGGAGAGAAGCTTTCTGGAGTACTAAATACTTTGCAGTTGTTTTTGTTCTTTAAGTGTTCCACTTCAAAAATATTTCAGGGGGAAATGAAGATTGGGAAATACAGGTTTTATCATGCATACATATACACACATGATTATATACATACATATACGCACAAAGATTATTGGGACTTCCTGACTGCAAATAATGCGTCTAATTGTCATGTGTTTAAATATGTTGAATCTTCTCACATTCGCACTGGCAAAAATAATTTGTTAAAAAAATGAGAGCCTCATCGGGGCCTATTTTGCTAAATTATACTCTCTGTGAGTGATCATCAAGTTATGCCCATTTTAAATCTAAGACATAAAGGGAATTGATTTAGTTCTCATCTGTTTCAGGCATTTACTAATGCCTTAGCATTGATTTTTAAATATGTTTTCAATTTTACAGAATTTGGCTGAATAATATGGCATGTGATCTAACCTGTATAGTAATGACAAAATGCAACTCTTACACACTCTTTAAAGTAATATGAAGTTATGATATCTTTGGCTACCTCACAATATTTACATGTCATGTAAATTATTTTATAAAAATCAGGCATTAAAAATTCACCCAGAAAATGCTGAAGAATGAGGATATATGTTCAAGAATGTGCAATTCAGGAAAATTTACATGTATATAAATGATACGTTTTTATGTACTGTAGTTTTCACCAAATAAAATCCATATGCTTTTTGAAAACATGACTCTTAGATGTTTAAAAGCTTGTCAAATACTTTACAGGAAAAGAAATAAAGTTATTTTACTTAAAGTAAATCAATTTTCAAAATTTTCTCAAGCACATTTATGTAGGTACTGAGAGAAAACAAGAGTTCTTTTTCACGTTTTAAATACACAGCACACCAGCTGCTACCCCAGCTATCCACTAGAGAAAGGGAGAATAACTAAATTTCTGAAGCAATGTGTAGAACTGAATATATTGAAATCCCAGTGAAAGCTTTTGCTGTATTTGGTATAATAGGGAAAATTCCATAAGATATTTTAGATTACATTTTCTTCATGTTAATCTTCGTAGTTCTTGTGCTCCCAGGTCAGTTTGTAAACAAGCTTCATTCATTTGGAATGAAAACTCACACCTCAGAAGCCAGCCAGGGTTGGTAATTACAAGACATTTTATTTCAAATAGCGTGACTACTCCTTATTGTAAACACTGAATCCACTGAATTTGGTTCAGAGAGGTGGGACCTGGGTGACCCCCATTTGTTATTTTTCCTCAAATATGTAAGTAGTGAATTTATATTCTAAAGTGTGTGGTTTTGATGAGCTAACATCAGCCTTTCTTGTATCTATTTCCAAAGTTTATATGTCTGGTTTCATTTCAAGGGCTTTTTTGAAAGTCATTCTTCATTTATTATAAGAAGTCAATTTAGGTATGAGGATTACTCATCTTTTTCTTTCCCAGAGCTTCATCTTTTCACCTATCCTGTGTTTTCTAAAAGTAGAAACAATCAAATGATTTTGTTCCTCTTAAGCAATCCCTGACAGGCCCATGACACTGGCTACTGCTGTAGCTGTACATTTCTATACATAATTGATGACCTGGGGCCGAGCAGACAGCACCGGCACACAAACAATGTAGATTACCATACAGTCTGGGTTTTTAGGCCTTTGAATTTTCCATTTCTGAATAGAAAGAATTCATTACCAAATAACAAAAATTCCAGGAGGAGTAAGTTTACAATAGTAGTAAATATTCTTCAGAGGACAAAGCATTGGCTAGCATCGAAGATTTGGATGCTCTTTTGGATCCTAACTTTATTATCCTCTCTTCCACTCTCACCATTTCTCAACTTAGCAGCACAGGTAATGTTTGGTTTTTCTGACATTTTGGAAGTAATATTTTTTTTTTTAAAGTTTTAGTACGACAAAGCATTGGCTAGCATCGAAGATTTGGATGCTCTTTTGGATCCTAACTTTATTATCCTTTCTTCCACTCTAACCATTTCTCACCTTAACAGCACAGGTAATGTTTGGTTTTTCTGACATTTTGGAAGTAATATTTTTTTTTAAAAAGTTTTAGTATTCGAAGATTTGGATGCTCTTTTGGATCCTAACTTTATTATCCTCTCTTCCACTCTCACCATTTCTCAACTTAGCAGCACAGGTAATGTTTGGTTTTTCTGACATTTTGGAAGTAATATTTTTTTTTTTAAAGTTTTAGTACTGAGGAAAGTTAAATTCCAAATAGCACTTTTTATATGTATTCCTCAATTTAATTGCCCTTTCTGTTTCTTTGATTTACCAGAAAATGAAAAGGCTAGTAGATGTAACTGGTTATCTTTTCAAGAGGATTTTGTGAGAGATTCTTTTCATGGGAGTGGTGGTGGTTAAGCCCCATTCACTATGCCCCGTCTTTCTTTTCCTCCAAACACCGTGAGCACTCTTTCTTGTCTCCAGGCCTTTGTACATGCTGTTCCCACCTGGACCATTTCTAGTACCTTCCGCCTCTACCTTTCTTCTCTTGGCCATTCCTACTCATCATGCGAGTCTCAGTTTAGATGTTCCCTCTTTCAGAATCCCTTGCTCAGTCAGGTGAGGTTAAGGAAAGCAGCCTTTCCTGTTGTCTGGCCTTTGCCTCTTTACTTTGCCACAACTAGACTGTAAGATATTTTAGGATACAGACCAGGTCACCTTCATCATTACTTTTCCAATCTCTAGGTTATGCCTGACACAGAGTAATATTTACTAATTATTTGTTGAATGAAACTACAAAGATCCTAGTAATATAAAATTGAACTTTAAACAAAATAATGATATGGATTTTTAGGTTTTAGATGATTAATTTATAGACTACCTAGATTTTCACTTTGTTTTTCTTACAGTAGTAGTATATGTTATTAAAAATGCTGTGATAATAGGAAAAATAGATTTAAATTACAATTATACATTTAATGACTCACGAAACTATTTTGTAACTCTAAATGATCGAGTTAATATAAATAAAACCAGTGTTAGTTAAGAAATAAACATAGCTGAAAAATTGCAATTCAGATTAAACCCTGTGAGGGAGAGGGGCACATATTTATCAACTGTGAGGGTTTAGGCAGCTGGCTAGTACAGGGAATGGAACCTTTGAACTTGGTGTTACAAGGCTAACCAACTGAGCTAATGGGACAGCCCCCTACTTCCTTTCTTAAAAATATAATTCCTCAGAAGAGCAAAGAATTTTTCTAAAATCCTAATGTGTACTACCTAAAAAAGAACATCATTTTAGTCATTATTTCTTGGACTGTCCTTATACTTTAATAGAATGAACAGATGTCTTTTCCTCTTTTAACCAATGAAATGTAGCAAACTGCTAAAGCTCTCACACAAAATGCCTGTTTGTTTTGTTGTTATTGTTATTGTTATTTTCTTAACTTCACTTAATTTCAGAACATACTCCACAGCTCCCCAATAGAGTCAGTCATCAGTTTGCAAATTAACTTCCTAAAGTTTGTGAATCGGTCATTGATTTCTATAAGGAATAATTTCAAATTTCTATTTTATAAATGGAGATTAGGCCCATAAATGCTTTTTTCATCCATAAGAGAACTGAACTACAATATAGTGTTATGGGCTCTAGAATAAACCTGTTTGAGTTCAAATCCTGACCTCAAAAATTGCTGACCTTGGGCAGGTTAGCTAACCTCTGTGTGCCTTGTTTTCTTCATCTGTACATGGGGATAATAATTGTACCTACCCATTGGCTAGTTTTCAGAATTATATTACACTTGTGAAGTATGTAGAACAGTATCTGGCAGGTATGCTCAATAAATGCTACTTATTATTTTTTATTAATCAGTCCTAGAAATAAGAAATCATTTATTCCTTTATTTAGAAGTATGAATTGAGCTCCTACTATGTCCCAGGCATTTCACTAAGTGCAGAGAATATCAGATGGAGTAAAAATAAGCATGGTCCTTACCTTGTAAAGCTTAACTGTCTACTGGAAAAGACACAGACATTAATGAAAGAAGCACATAAATAAACGGAAAATTGCAACTGTGATATCCTCTACAAAGGAGATCCATGGTGCCATGAGAATTCATATTCAGAGAGAGTTTATATTGGTAGGAAAGCTCCCTTGCTGACTGAAGGAAGGTAATATCTGCAGGTGAGAGGGAACATAGCCCAGTCAAGGAATGGAGCAAGGGCCCATGGCTGGAGTATGAAGAGCCAGGTGGAAAATGGGGAGAGAAGAGTTGGAGAGGTTGACAGAAGCAGATCAGACAGGATGTTGTAGTCCACCATTGGAATAGTGGTCTTTAAAAACTAATGGGAAACTAATGAAGGATTGCGTTTCAGTGTGGAGACTGGGTTAGAGTCTCCCAGAGTACAAGAGGTAAGAGAAGGTAGAATAAAATGCTGCCTTCCTAGCTGTAGCATTGGTCCCAGGCTAAACTTTGAAATCAGAACATTTGCTATGGCACCCTCTGGACTTCCTCTCCATTCCTTCTCCTACCTGGGTCATTCCACTGAGGTCTACGGTCTTCATGCCACTGTTTACCTCTCTGCATCAAGCTAGTCAGACCCTCTTTGGTCATAACAGTACCTCCTGCTCCAAAATGCTCAACCTTTCCTGCTTCTAACCAAATCTCATTCTGAAAGAAGTTTTAGATTCATATAAGTATTTAGAGGAAGCATACTGCGATGTGAGCAATCTCACCTCAGGAACAGTGTTTTCAAACTTTTTGGACCCCTTTACATTCTTAAAATTTGCAGAGGACGACAGCGCTCTTGTTTATGTGGGTTATATCTATCAGTATTTACCATATTTGAAATTAAAGCTGCTAAATTATTAATTTATTTAAAAATAATGATAAACCCCATGATATATAAGCATATATATTTTTATGAAAAAATAACTAGATTTTCCAAAACAAAAAGAAAAACTAGTGAAAAGAGTACCATTGTTTTACATTTTACAAATCTCTTTAATGTCTGCCTTAATACAAGACAACTCATATCTGCTTCTGTATTAAATCCATTTCAATATCACATGTCATGTAGCCTCTGGAAAACTCCACTGAACAATAGTAGGAGAATGAAAGTGGAAAAGGTAAATAATGTGTTAGTATTATTATGAAAGTAGTTTTTTTATCTCACTGACCTCCCCAAAACGGTGTTAGGGACTCCACACTGTGAGAACATCTGCTCCAGAAGAAGACATGCAATTTAAAAACAAGATGCTTATTAAGTCAAAAGACTCACCAAGATGGCATTTCAGATAGTCTAAAAAGTGAATCGAAAGAATTCAGGAAGTGTGGCTCTAATCTATTTCTGCTTTTCACCACGCCTTCCAGGTGTCTGTGTTTGAACTCATTAAATTCTCTGAAAATTCTGAATAGTTTTTAGTGTTGGTAGAGACTACTGTGAATGTTTATACAATATTTGAAATTCCTGAAATGTGATATGTTTGCCTTGGTTACTGGTGTAAGGGTTATTCCCCATTCAGAGTAAGTTGTGATTCCCACATGAGCATCAGGACACTTAGCTTTCTGTGACACAGCCTTGCCTAGAGACTGTAGCTTCACTGTGTTTGTCTTTCAAGAACTGATTTGTAAGTTGTATCTAAAGTAACAAGGGGGGTTGAGTAAGTTGTGATTCCCACATGAGCATCAGGACACTTAGCTTTCTGTGACACAGCCTTGCCCAGAGACTGTAGCTTCACTGTGTTTGTCTTTCAAGAACTGATTTGTAAGTTGTATCTAAAGTAACAAGGGGGGTTTTAATCTCTGTGGTCTCTTCCAGTTCAGAAATGACATCATTTTATATTATTTTCTCATGTGACACACAGGCACTTTCTGAAGGCAGCTAAAAATGTTTGGAATGATCATCATTTAAAAATGATTTTGTCTTCTCTCATTGACACACTTGAAGAACAACGTTCCTTTAGATGAGTTTTGTTACATTTGTTAGAAATTCATTTTCATTTATTTTAATCATAACTTGTACCTATAATATTAAGTTCCACTGTCATGATTAGTGGGAACAAATTCTACCATTTTTCATTCATGTTAATCATGTATTTCTTTCCATTTAATATTAAATATTTCACGTTTTTCCTTCACAATTACAGAAATACCTGCAGGGAGAGGAAGACGATGCCAATGGAAAAAGACTGATAAATCTATGCTTCTCTTTGAACCAGTAGCTCATCGTGGACTGTTAATGCTCTATACCACTACAGTTTATCTCTCAAAACTGTAGTAATTTCTGTTCTTTAAAGAGGGGCATACATGAGTGATAAAACATTCAGGAAGGACAGCTGAAAAGTCATTTGTACTCCTTCATTTGAACTGAAATTCTTGTTTATCTTTGAGATGTATTGCTCCTAGATAAATGGTTAGGAACATGTTGGGCTTGGTCAGAAGTCACAAATGAGTGGCCCAAAAGCCACATGCAGACCACAGATGTGCTTTCTTTGGCTTGCACAGTGGGAGGGTGTGTAGTGGCCCAAAAGCCACATGCAGACCACAGATGTGCTTTCTTTGGCTTGCACAGTGGGAGGGGGGTGTGTGTGTGTGTTCACTTTTCATCTGAATTTGAATGCATATACTCTGTGTTTTCTATGTTGCCCCCACTCCCTATGATCTTACACGTAGCCCAGTTCATACATTTACTTTGCCAGTCTGGCCACTGTCAGTACTTGAATTAGCAGCTTCAGCCCTACAACAAGCAGTTACATTGAAGTAAAAAAGAAAAATAGAACCCAAGAAAATTACAAAATATACTGTGATATAATAAGTCACCTAATCGAAAATTATTTGACAAGAATATGTAATTACTGATTTTTAAAAATTCTTGAACATATGAAAAAATAACTTTAAAGGTAAATGAAAAATAGTCACTGAAAGGCTAAAAATGACATTTATTATATAAAGATTTTTAAAATAACAACACAGGAGTTAGGGCATATTATTATGAAAGAGGGTGTGTCTTCCTGAAAGAGGTCATCTATCAAAACTTTGCTTTTGCATTGTTACTTTTGTTATTCATGTGGCATTGGTTTATCTATAAAGAATGTTTAATGTACATTTAAATATGTATAGAATCAGCCACACAACTAATTTGTCAGGTGCAGAACTTTGCAGTGCTGGTTTATCTGGAAGGTCCCACAGCACCACCTAGTGCCCTGTATTTTATTTTGCATATTTTTGTAAATTTAAAAATTCTGATGACCACATTTTAGTATCAAATATGGTACTGAATAAATATATGGCTTGGGCAGTATTATAAGTAGAATGATATAAATTAATTCCTAATGTTTAATTGAAAATTTTAAGTGGAACTCTAAAAAATAATGATTGTATAACAACTATTAAGACAAAAAAAAATAAAATAAAATAATAATAATAATAATAATAATAATAATAATAATAAAAATCTACTGGCTAAAAAAAAATTTACTAGTGTTTCTAATTCACAACCAAAGATACTCTTTATAAAATTGTTACATTGTGTGTAATCTAATGGAGCAATTGGTAAGTTTTTTGTCTAAAGCAGATGCTTACCCCTTTTATTTTTTATTTGCTGTTCTTTAATAAATTAAAGGTAATTTTTCCAGGCTTTTCGTTGAAGTCCATGAATCCTAAGTCTTCATAGATTACACTAATTACTACCATATACCACAGTCTTATCAATTTCATACAAAATAGCATAACCACTTTTTAAACTGGAATTGTGAGGTATTAAGAGATGGATAAAATATTTCTGCATTTAAAAATAAAACAAGTCAAAAGAATGAGGTGCACTTATCTATTCTTTTATGGAAAGA
>NW_007740225.1:19061-20673 GCF_000696425.1 Galeopterus variegatus | reverse complement strand
AACAAAACCTAATTTTTGAATTTGAAAAAAAAAAGAGACTAGTATTGTGACATAGGGTAAGCATTTATCTTATAAGCTTATCCTTTTAAAAGGCTTTGTAAGTATTTTTTGTTATAGAGCGTGTAAGCTCCAAGCAGGCAGAAAATTTTATCAGCTTTGCCACACCGTATCTTTGACTTCTGTAAGAGTATCTGGCACATAGCAAGTGCTCAGTAAATTAGTGTTGAATGACTGAATGAATGAGAACATATTACATTGTGTCCAACTGTCATGTAAAATACAATATAGTAATGAGATATATTACAGTAGAATTTTACTCTATTTGCATATAAATAAATACATACGTATAGTTACATTCTTATGTTTGATGTCATTAAAACGTGAACACTGGTGAGAATTAGTTCAAAGTTTATGTAATATCAAAAACACTCAATTATACTTTCAAATGTTTGTGTATAGCCATTTTGCCTTGTTTTGGTTTTTGCCTATTCTTAATAAAAGACTATGCAGCTATATTTGGAACTCAGTCATAATGAAATTCAGTCAACCTGGTTACTGAAGAACAGCAGTCTTCTCATTTTCCTTTTATATTTCACTTACTGATGATTCTATCATATTGGCTTAATGGTTGCTACTTTTAAAGTTCCTGCAGTTACACTTATATTAATCATAAAATGCTAATTACTTGTTAAATATACTCAATTACTAATTACTTATTAAAAATTCCATGACATTTTATAGCTACCTGTTAGTGAAAATCCATTCATAGTCATCAACTATATTGTTTTATTTTAAACATACAGTGGTTCTTACTGGTGAGGTATGCATAGATTTTTTTTCTTTTTTTTAACTGTCCAAGTGTGTAGAAGTTGCCCTCTACTGGGGAACTAGAAAAATTATGTTGACATAGATTTTCAATTTCCTTAAAGACTCTTAGTTAAATTCATTGATGTTATTTACCAGATGATCACTTCTTGTTCTCTGGCACTTTTAAGTTCCAAATATATTGAAGTGCTTAGCAGAGTACATTTTAAAATAAATACCTGAGTGAATATACCTACAGCCATTTTTTATTGAAAATGTTGGCTATTCTTTCTTAAACATTTCTTAGTAACCATACTCCATAGTTAAGGTCTAGAAGTAATTGTATTGGGATGAGTCTTTACTGAAACATTAAGGGGAATAATCGTATATAATTATACAATCAAAGTACTGTTTTTAACAATTCACCATAGGAATTTTGGGGATAAAGGTCTAAGCACTCTCAAAAATTTTTAGCTAGCTCCTTTTTGTTTTCCTGGGTCATAAAGTGAAATTTGATTATGGTAAAGTAATTTGCTTGTTCTATTAATTGTTGAACTTTTTATACCAGAAAATCACATGATCATAAAATGGCAAAGTCCATCACCAGTTCTTATAAACTGATAAGACAGTGTTCTTCCTTTCTCCATCATTGCTTTTTCTTCTGCCTCCAAGAGTTCTGTCAGGCTTTGTATAACACTGCCCTAGAGAGGTTCAGAGCCCGGGATCCATCTCTAGGTTGTTCGGACCCCAATATCACAGTGTATGTTTTTCTTCTACCCACTGATATTTAATAGACATAAACATGTTA
>NW_007740225.1:17398-18524 GCF_000696425.1 Galeopterus variegatus | reverse complement strand
CCAATATCACAGTGTATGTTTTTCTTCTACCCACTGATATTTAATAGACATAAACATGTTATTAAGGAGAAGCCTGTTTAAAATTGACATCAATGGTGGGGGGTAGGTAGGGAAAGAAGAGACTCCCAAAAGTCAGCCTGAATATCCAAATCCTACTGCCTCTTTGCCTTGGGGATTTGTGGACCATGATGCTCCCATGAGGTGCAAATCTTTCTTAGGACCATCGGTTAATTGCCCTTCTTCTCCTGACTGAAGCCTCTTTGAGTCACACAGTTCAGGACCAGTTGTCTAAGCTGTAGGAATGGTTCTGGCTGAGGAATATGATTAAAACCAGAGTAAATTAGACCACTGATATATGAGACAAGGCAAGTGGAGTGCAGCTGTCTCCATTCATTTTGTCCATCTTACACTCAGTATTGATCATCACAGCTAGATATAGCAGCAGTATGTGCTGTCATCTACACACGTCCAAAAGGAGTGGATGAGCTGTGCCCAACCAACTCATTTCACATGTGCAGACATGGTCTGGTGTTTTTGTTTATTTGTTTGTGTTGAAGGTTTGTTGTAAGTCTGAACAATAGTTTTGATTAAATCATTATTTTGAATGTCTTATTTAAAAGAAAAGCAATTTTTAATTGTTCTAGAAGTTTATTTTAACATCTAGAGGTCTGCATTAAAAACCCTGTCCTCAAATCTCCGACAAATCACTTTTCATTATCTCCTTTCTCTATCCCCATTGACCTTCATACTATCCCTCTCCTCCATCTTCCACATCTGTACCTTGCTTTTGCAAAATTTTGCAAAAGTGTTCTCCCATAGTCTTGTGGCAATTCATGGACCTTTTGCCAGGGAGTTGGGGGGTGGGGTGAGGGAGTACTGTTTTCAAGATTTTATTTCCTTCAAGAAGCCCTTCCCTAATCTGTTCTAATTATCTATGTCTTTTTTGCCTTATATATATGATAAATAATAAAGTGCTGAGTAATAGCTTTCATGTCTTTCATATGTGAGTTTTGCTCTACTCAACTGGATTATAGGAGGCAGTATGGTATCAGAAATAAAGAACTGGGCAGGGAATTTGAGATATTTAGGTGCTAGTCCTTGTGTTTCCACTAACTCGGAGGCTGTC
>NW_007740225.1:16616-17237 GCF_000696425.1 Galeopterus variegatus | reverse complement strand
GGCAGGGAATTTGAGATATTTAGGTGCTAGTCCTTGTGTTTCCACTAACTCGGAGGCTGTCTGTGAGAGATACCACCTTTTGGCCTCAATTTCACAATCTGTAAAGTAAGGAAGTAAGGAGGCAAATTATTCCTAATGTCCCTTTCAGCTCGAATTCTTTGATTTCTCTAAATTCTCAAGGAACTCTTCACCAGTGTATAAATATGTACTTGTAGAGACCATGGACTCTAGAGCCAGACTACACGGCTTGCTTTCCATGCTGCCACTTATTGCTTGGAAATTCTGTACAATTCTTCTGTAGGTGTACCTCAGTTTTCTCCTCTGTAAAATGGGAATCATAACAGCACCTTTCTCATAATTTGTTGTGAGGACTGATTGAGTTAGTACATATAACAATTCTGACACATACACAGTAGTCATTCAATAAATGTTAGTCTCATTATTATTACAAATGTTAGGGTTTTAAAGCTTTTCAGAAAGTGTGTGTTATGCTGTTCCCTAAGAGAGGCATTCATTCATTCATTTGTTCATTTGTTCAGCAAAAAATGTATGTGCTAGGCACTGTTCCATTACAGACATTAATGAGCAGAATGGCAGAGACACATTGAGTGTTTTAATCCA